>NC_063279.1:1212121-1515151 GCF_910591885.1 Bombus terrestris | reverse complement strand
TTCTATCATCCCTATCGCAAAACACGATCAAATATCCTACAAACCCCATAGCGAGCGAAACATCCGAAGCAACTGTGTATTATACGTATGATAATACAATCTACGGATTCTTTGGACCGTGAAAATCAGCCTGTCGAGCGTTGCCAATAAACTGGCCACGTATATTCGCGAAATCCGGAAGCGGAGGTCGGAAAAGGGAAAAGAAAGGGAGAGGCGAGACGATGACCCGATCTTCTATCGCGACGCATTTAAGGAAGAAGCTTTCTCGCGTTGTCCGCGGCACTACGTTTGCCAGGAGTTTTTTCAAAGCAGCAGCAGCTCCTCTTCGTCGTATACAGAAGTGCATGTACATGTCAGGCCGCAGAACGGACAGCGAGCAAATACCTTAGGCGGATATACGTGCTCGACGTCAGCACGGAATCTTGATCCTCCTCGCCTCCGTTTTCGTCTGTCCCTATGCACACGCGCTCACGCATACATACGATATATGTACGCTATGCATTCTCGTGGGGTAAAACCTCGTCGACGGCTGCACCTCTAAAGCGATAACTCACTGCCACTTCGCCAACACTCTTTACACCAGCCTCGTGTCCTGCCCCCGTCAGTGAAACGGCCCTAAATTCTACGATTGAGTTGGAACGTGCCTGCTGAAAATTGCTGGTTTCGCGCTCCATTGTTTTCAGAGATTTTAATTGCGCCGAGTTTCTTCCATTTCCGAACCTTCTTCCGTTTACTCGCCGTTCTTTTATTTGTTTTTAACAGTTGCCTTCGTTTACGATTATCGAATGGCGACAACATTTTTTGGAATGATCGTCGAACGTAGTAGAGCTTTTCAGGAAAAACGTTTCGTTTGAAGATACTTCTGAAAAATAGAATTGTTTTCGGAGGCTCCAATTTGGAGAGTTTTCCCGATTTGCCACTCTTCCGCCTCTCTTTCAGCTAGTTTTTCGTATCGACCAGTTTTGTCCAAAATTATCGAATCGCATTAGCAAGATTCAAGGACGAACGAACAACGTATTTGTAGTTACTTTGTGTTCTCGCGTCTGGGAGGAACGGTTTATAAAAGTGTGGCCGTGTTTAAGGGGTTAAGGACGGACATAAGCGCATAAAGCGACAGAAAGAAGTTGAAGAAAGTTAAAGAAATGCTTAGAAGGGGAGGATACGCGAAACTTCCTGCCGTAAGAATTGATCGAGCAGGGACGAACTGGCGGTAAGGAGGCAATTGTTAAGATTCATGCCCGCGGGCTCCACGATTTGGCAGTCTGGAAACGTTTTCGACTCGAGACTCGAGGCTCGAAGTAAAAGGATGACCCGGTGAAACGATTCGCAGGCAGGTTGCAACTTCGAAATCCGAGCAACGCCAAAGGATAGCGCGATATAGAGGCGAAAGGGATGAGATACGAGGAAGGGGAAGGAGAAAGATAGAGAACTGGACGGGTCGCACGAAGAACCGAGATCGCGAAAGGATGGCAGCTCGTATTACCGAACTTTTAAAGTATCTGCGAGCAATATTGTCTGCGCGATGTAAGATGGAACGTCGCCATTTCGCTTTCTTTCTAGGGATGCACGACTGCACGACCGTGTTCTCGACCAACGGCATTTTATCCGTCTACAGTGCTTGATCCTCTTTCTCCTGGGAATGTTTCACACCTCTTTTGTCTTTCCCAACGCCGCTTTTCCACGGCTATCCCACTTCCATTCCAAGCATACCGAATTATTTGAGAGTCGTGGTGAGGTTCGAGCCTTTGAAATCCTAACAAAGGTAGGATAATAAGATAATAAGAGCGTATACGATACGTGAAAATTATATTAATGTAGTATAGTGGACAGATTGTCTAAGAAATATCGAGTGAACCATAAACAATGTTACGAGAAAGCCTAAGTGCCGACAGGCCGAAAGGGTCTGCAAGCTTCAATGGACCAAGCTGCCCATCAATGTGTGGTCGGTCCTTCGGTCGAATTACGCGGAAAAAAAACCTACGTGACCATGGCCGCGGTCAGTTGCGGAACACGTACGTGATGGGGCTATGAGAAAAGGAAAAAGGATCCTTAAGGGGGAAATACGAATTAACAGGCGGTCGTGAGTTGAGAAGTCAGAATGTTGTCAGCGTTGTCGAGGAGGATGATCCGCGTGAAACAGAGCGTTGGAACCGTGGTGACGAGAGTCGTGAACTATTAGTCGTCTTAGTTATAGCACATTATTGTATTTAGTTCACGTTAAATAACCATCGTTTTCTGTTTAATCCATTGTTAATAGATCCATCGATAAATAAAAAAAATCCTACATTAACGAAGAAAAAGGGAGGAACATAGCACAAAATTATGTTGCTTCCTCTGATCCCTAAAAGACAGCGAAATAAGCTTTTCTTTGACTTCTTTCGATATCTTTCAACCGTTTTACGTATCTATTTTTCCCCTTTGTACGTAATGCGTAATCTTCTTTTTGTCGTTCCGTCGTTGAAAATACGCTTAAGATCTTGTTACTTTGGCTATTTTCTCTCTCCTCTTTCCTACGTATCTCCTTTATTTACGTTTATTACCTTTATTATCTCGCATACAGCACACCCTTACGATTTAGATTTCTCGTTTTCTCACTTCTTCGTTTCCACACTCTTCGCAACTTCTACCTTGCTACTCCCTCGTTCTGTCATTTCTGCTTTCGCTTTTCTTTTGTAGCCTGTCGCTATGCTTCGTTTATACATCTTTACGCGGTGGTTTCTCGGCGTAGAGTAATATTCATTCGTTGCTCGAGTCAAACGGGCAACCACGATTTTCAGCCGATGATCGACGAGCCTTTTCACGCACCATTTGCAACAGGCGCGTAGTCACGCGATCCATAATCAAGCACGCACGTGAAAAACAGAGTTTTCTACGAAGATCTAATATCCTATCGGCGCGTTAATACGTTCGCGTTAAAACGTTGGAAATATTCAACGTTTATATCGAAATTTCGACTGAAACTAAGGATCGCGTTGTCAAATAACCTAGCGGACTACTGTACAGCGCAATAATAATAAAGGGTTTCTCTAATATAGAACCACGAGCCTGCTGTTTTGCGCGATTCATATTAAAATCCACTTTATATTACGACGATGAGCAATATCGCTGCTTTATTTTGGAAATTTTTAATAAGAACCCGCTTCATATCCTGAAATATGCTGATTATATGCAACCAGACGTAGTTTTCATTTAAACTACAACTTTTCCGCGAAAAATTTCCCAGCCAGATGAATCTATCTACATATCTACCTATCTACCTACCTTCGCCTCTTCGTAACGACACAAAAGCATATTTACTATGTACAGTTAACAGTTTCGAATCTAAATGAATAACTTTATTTAGTGGATAGTTTCGTTGAATGCCGAACGAGTAGAACATTGACGTTTTTTCATACGCGACGTATCCAGAAAATTACAGGCGTACGAACCAACGGATATTTATGAACGGCACGTATGAAAAGAAAAATTGATAGCCGGAAAATTCGATATCTCGGCGATTGGCGAGCCATCGATCAAACCGGCCACGCTTTATCGGTAGTTACTAATCACCTTTCCAGGTCCAGACAGGCGGGCGAGTTTTATTTTAGCATAATTCCAATTTTATCCCCGGACGAGCAAGCCTCTGTTGCTCGAAGATGAATAGCCAGAGGCAGCCGATCAGATAAAACGATTCTGAAAGATGGAACGTAGCAGAGAACAAAAAGGGAGATAAAAAGAATAAAAGAACGAAATAAGAAGGAGTGAGGGTGAAGAATTCCGAGAGTCGAGTAGTAGATAGAGCAGTAATTCGGTCCAGTCAGCTTAAAATGCAAGCTACCTTCGGTCCGACCGCCCGATTTGAATATCCAACTGAATTAAGACAGGCTCACGGGCCATTAAGTCAAACGAAAAGAGAGGTGGAAACTTTCTCGTGTTCTCCACGACGAAAAGAGAATCGCGATCGAGTTTATATCGCAACGCTTGTATATATAGGATACTTTAAAAGGTCGCGCGAATCGTTCAAAATTATTTAGAAGCTTCTTCCGTTGTTTCAAAGTCTTAAATGTTAGTGGACAATCGATTTTGGAATACTCCGGATTTTAGACGTCTCTTGGTTTTGTCAGATGGATCAGGAATTTTGCGTATGTTCGTCTGATGACGTAAGAATGAACGTAAGGAAGGTGATCGATGTTTTAAGATGAAACAAATGACCAAGATGACACTCATTTTCGAGAGTAATTCGAAATATTTTTTAAACAGCGATACAGGCTTCGAAGCTGATTACATTTGCGACGTTTCCAAGATTACCTACTCTTAGTGAACTATCGCTTCTTTTATTTCTGCAATTCATTATGATCAGAATGGACAACTGTCCCTGTCTGACCTGCGGCCTAGTAACGATCATGGTTAAAGTATTTAATTTTATAACGCATTAAGATTCGCTGATTTTATAACTCTGCAACTGATCATATTTGAACCCACGTTTATCAAAACTTTCTTATTTTCCTCGCTTATAAAGTATCCCAACTTTTGAACCACCTTTATCCAGGTGAATCAGGTATTTTGTTTATTCGATCGTTTATCTCTTATCTCTCGCTTTCTTCGTGCGTATTCATGAGTGTATGAAATTTCTTCCGATTGAAAAGGAATTTACGAATACGCGACTCGATCGATCAATCGATATAGAGGCATTTACAAGCGAAAATGCACAGTAAGGAATTTAAATTGAGCGCTAGATATAGATATGTATACGATACCTTGCTCGTTATTTGATACGTATGTCAAGGTATATAGTATTAATCTTTTATATTTAGTTTCGTGAAAGAACTTGACGACAGGCGATCAATTTTTCGAGAAATTTCACAAATTTCCATGAGAATAGTGTCATACAAATAGAGAAAATTATTATCGAAACTTTTTTCTTCGAAATTGACATGTAAAATGCATGACCCGTATCGATCGTTGCCCGCACTTTTACGTTTGTAGTTTTTGGTACTCTATAGCATCGCACATTCGTGACTCTGTAACTTTTAACCCAAAAATTTAAAGAACGCTCTTTACGTAACTTACAGGTGAAACAGCAAGTTTCTAGTGCTGTCCAGAGAGAAGGTTTTACGTTTCGAAAGAAGCCTGAAAGTATAGGTCGACATATTTCTTATCGATAATGAGCTATGAATTTGCTATTCATCAAAATTCACAATTGTTATTACACGTACGGTACGTACATCGTTAGTTTTCAATGACTTTATTGCTGCTATTACTATTCTTCCGATTCAAACGATAGACGATAACGTTTAATTAAAATATAAAACAAGAGAACCATTTAAAAGAAACTAGATCAAGCTACGAAATAATTACCACTTGTCCTTCGATATTCTGAAATGTTCTAACAGGTATTTTTTTTAAAAAAAAAGAGGATATATATATATTTTTTTTTTAAGTATGGTGAGCAATTATACATTTCCAACTGCCATAGGCAAACAAACTTCATGGATTAAACTGTACGATACGACAGTTTAGCCGTAGCAGAAAATCGTACAAATGGGAAAAACGCAAATAAAACATTAAAATTCAGAATAAAACGTTTCCGGACGTTTAGCTGGAAAATTCAAGAGGGAAACCGGTGATTGAAAATTCGAGTGCGTTGCCCATATATTTGAAGCACGAAACAATGCAACGACTAAATAATCGGGCTTGGGATATCATCGTATTTTTCCTTCTCTCTCTCTTTCTCACACACACACACACTTCTTTACAGGCTATTTTACAGTTGTCAACTGAATTTTTAATTGACCATTTCGAAATAAACACGAAGCCCACGGTCAATTTACGCTGTTGAACCGATTTGTATTTTGGTAGTGACGCTAGGGTATTCCAGAATCGTCTCTAACAACGTGAAATTTGCTGTTTACCATTCCGCGCCAATCTGTGAACGCGCACGCATTAACACAGCTTTATTTCATTTTCCACAATTTCGAAACATTTCTCGATTTTCCACCATGTAAAATAGTCCGAGAGCGATTCCAATAATAGCATCTAATATAAAACTTCTTTACGTTTTCGTAGAAAGATACGCATTTTATGTCTGTCGGAAAGTTCTATCCATTTTCCGTCGCAGGATGTTTACAAACGTAAAACTATTACAAACTACGAGGGCCGATCGGAAACTTCTCGCAATCGCTGCCACGGGTTGCTTTATTTGTTATCGTCATTGTCATTTCGAAAACTTCGATATCTGTCTTCGTACGTTGCGCGGTCATATGTCGATACTATGGAAAATGGTGATCTTACGAATCGTGCGACTCGTCCATTAGCGGTGGAAATATACGCTTTGCATGTTTTATGAGTTCGAACAAAGCGATAGTACGATATACGGAATTTGCCGCAGAGTTAAGTTGTAAAGAGTACAACTTATTATATGCAAATTATTTAGATCGGTTCGAGGAGACTTTTCCCGTTAAGTTCTCCATTAAGTAGGAACAAAGACGTAAAGTAAAGGAAGAAAGATCGATTTGAAATCGATGGTACGAGTTAACTTTTCCTCGGAACGTAAACAGTTTTTCTAAAATTGCGTGACAAAATCGCCAATAGTGTGACCGCAAAATAACAGTGAGAACTCGGCATTGTTTTTGTTCAATTTTAGCTTTAGCCGGCGAGGAAAAATCGTTAGCGGCGGGAATCGAGAAACGAGAGCGGCGAACGGAAAAGAAATACTTTCCTTTCGAGAAGAGAACAAAGGTAGCCTATTCGAACGACGATCAGAAAACTCAACTATCGACATATTTGGAACCGTTCGTGACGAACACATTCTACAACGTATTTTCATATTTCCATATCCATAACGCATAATACATCACGGTAAAAACACAGCCGTGAAAAGCACGCCATGCTGACGTATGTAGCCATATAGTCTTCCGCTTTTCATTCTTTTTGACGGCGTAAAGTGATCTAGCTGATGGAATAGCCATAGAGATAGTGTCTGGAAATTGAAACCACGAGTTCTTTTTAAAGCAAACACGCCAACATGCTTTCGACACCTATGAATTTATTTTTTTCTTTTTTAATGTAAGAAAATCTCGAAAATTTAACTTGTAACGATCAAATCTTTGTTTATCACGGTTACGGATCTTCTTCGCTCTTATCCTCTAAATTAAATTAGCTTAAAATTTCAGCAGCAAATAATAAAATCACGAACTTAAGAATCGACATCTTAGGCGATCTATTTTACTGAAATATATGCACGACGAAGATCGATCATTCTTAAACGCGATATCGGAAAACGAGAAAAAGTGTACAGTTTGTAGAAAAAAATATTTTAAAAACGAGGCAAGAGAACGATAGCCATTCGTTAAGCTGGCTGCAGTGTTTATTAGAACAAACCACTAGAGAAGGAAACAAGATTGGAAACTAACGCGTCCGACGAACCGCGATTCGGAGAGATCACACGACGGCGCAAGCGAATTCGGCCATTTCGTAAATCAGTAGGGTGAGCTAAAAGCTTGAAATCGGTACACCGTGAAAAAGCGCACTTTCGCCGCGGTACAATGCACCTCGGGGCGCCAGGACCGGATAAACAACGCTTCCGTGAAGCGCGTCCATCGATTACCTTGCTCCGCGTTACTTCCACCGAGAAAAAGGAACTATCCTGCAATTCAAAATCCTGTTTATTCGTCCAACTAAGGATCTTCTCGATATTGGCTCGTTAACGGCGAGAGCATATTCATTCGTAGTTCGTAGACTGTGGATTTTTATGCAAATTTCGAATCAAGGATTAATCGGACAACCAAAGAAATTGAACTAAAATGGATATTCATTTTATCTATTGAAAATTATAACAAGTAGCTGCTCTACTTTAGATATTTCGTACGTTTCTCTGTATTTGATACGTATTCCGCGTTCGTAACTTCTAAATATACCACAATTTCGCAGAAATGCTTAGAAATCAGTGGTCAAGTCATTTCTTTTTAGTCGATTTACATCATCGAATAAAAATATATATTTTTCCCGTTCTATCCATGAAGTTGAACGAACTTTGCTGTGTTTTATGCAACAATATAGTAAGTTTAAAAAATTCAAAACAAACGCAGGTACCATAGAAAATCCAATTTTCCTCTCGGAACTTTTACGCGTTCAACTTTTAAATATTTTCTTCGCTTTATTTACATACAAGTTATACAAATGAAAAATCGCAGTAAAAGAGCGAAATGATAAAAAGTGTTAAAACAGAACGAAACGTCGTCCGACGACAATCGCAAAACCAAGAGGGCCCAGAAACGCAAAATAACAGAGGGGAAAAAAGGGAAACGCGAATGCATGGCGCAGCAAATCCAAGAGAAAAGTTCGTAGGCGAGCGGGGGAAAAAGAAAATGGCTAGCATCTTGCGGAACATGCATGGACCAAAAAACTACCGCAAGAAGTTCATGGCATCGAGCGTCTGTATTTCCAAGCGGATGTAACATATACATGAAACTACGAGATCTATCTCCGAAATCACCAGCCGTCAAACTGTTTTTACGATTCTTACTTTAGAAACGGAATAAGCGTTTTACGCGGAACGAATCATTTATTCGACGTTACGTTAAATAAACCGTCGTTAAAATAATCAAGCTACGTCGTACGCGTATGTATTATGCGTATGATTGGTGCGTAATTTCTTCTAACAGCGATATCCCTGTTATCCGACGTAACGTACAAAACTAAAAGTAAAATTGTAGATTATAAAAAAATAAAGTAGCAGAGAAAATGAAATCTACAGGAAATAATAAATATAGTACAAAAAGCAATTTCAATGAGAATACAAAGTTTCATTCAGTCCTCCTCCTCAAAAAAAAAAAAAGAAGAAAGAAAGAGATAAAGCAACCCATCTAAGAAATTTCGCCGACGAACAATAGATCGAAGACATCTACATTTGAAACACCAGCTTACCAGTTCAGCAACAATACTTTGCTGTAACATTCCGAGGTTTCGCTATGTCATTGCTAGATCCAGGTTGCGCCGGTTTTCTTTCAGAAACGATATCAACGGCCGCGAGTCGGACCTACGCGATCCATCTCGCGGCCATTGATCGCGGTTTCATCGCTTAGGCCATACGTATGTATATTTCCACGTACAGGTGCATCTGCAATGCGCGTACCGATTGTTTGTACCGTGCACGTACGGATACAACTGACGGCGTGCACAACAATCACCATACGAACCGTTACGTACGCAACATACGTCGAATACGTTTGTAGGGCTGGTGTACGCGCTCATGCATTTATTTATGGAAGATACCGAGAGTCAGAGGGCCAGATGCAGCAATACGGCGGAATCGTGCCAGTTTACAACGACAACGTGTATCGCGCGACTGCCGGAGTCGTATTTACATTCGCAACTTTCGCAGTTTAACGACAAATACGCCGCGCTTACCTCGCGCTTTCTCTCTACGTTTCGCGCGTACGCGCTCTGTTTTGCGGTTGAAACGATTCTTCTAGCTCTCCGACGTCTGACTTAAAAAATAGAAGCGGTACATTTATCGGGTGCAAGTTATTTGCGCAACTAATTTCGTCTACCCTTTTGCATTTTGAGTTTCGAAGATAAAGTCAATCCACGGTTTCCATTTTCCAGACATGCGAATCTATTTGCTATTCTTGGCTTGAAAGGAATTGCTTTTACGATTGTCGATACGAATACGAATTAAATTTATGCAATTCGCATAAATCATCAGTTCAATGGACCGTTTGAATTATTTAACTTCGATAAATGTAATTCAGAAATGCATCGTGTAAAATTTCATAACGTACAGAGACATATCGATATAAAGCGGAATGCACGACGAATAAGAAACACGTTATGCTTGTGTTTTATTCGTAGTTGGGGTACTGAAACTCTTCGTGCGTGAACTAGTATTTTCACGACCTTACATTTCTAGTACCTTGGAGGGATTACAGCTTGCTACATTTCGTATCGCAGGTACAGGTGTTGCGAGCTCGATATGCTATAAATTAATAAAGCGCAATCGGATTTGCAACAGATTCCGTAGATGACCGACTTACGAAATCTGCATAGCGCGTAAAACATACAGCTTGTAATCGATACAGAAACACTCATTTCCAACTCACAATTTTCTAGCGAAGTTTCTCCATTTCGAAATTTAAGAGACCTATCGCTGTTTCAGAATTAACAAATTTACTTCTATTTCCGAAACGGAAAAGAGTTAGGACGTTTTTCGCAAACTAATTTCAGAAATGACTTCGTATCGCATTTATGAAACTGTATCAAACAGGAACGATGCTTATTTCAGGAAAGAAACATGCAATTTCATAATGTAGAAATGCACGTAATTGAAATCTGTTTTACTACGACTACCTGTAACGTGAAAAACGAATAAAAGCCAAATGTAGAAAACATGAACGCTAACTTAAAATTTCCATCGAATCGTTTTATTATTTCGTTTTATCAGGTCGGCCGAAAAGTCTCTTCCGTTTTATAAGGAAATAATGGTTGCACATTTTCCGTTTTATATTATATTATATTATATATATATTTTGTTCTATCAAACTACAGATCACAACGTTCGACAGATTAGGTTTCACGTTTCTACAAAGATGCGTCGTTGTAAAAGACGTGTCTGTAAAAGAAAGACACTTTTCCGACAACCAACCTAAGTCAATCCTCCGCTTCTCAAAACGACCTCTTTTACACGGTTCGTGGCATTAAAACGCGTCAAATCAAATACGACGAGCATCGAGCCAAGATGAATTCGTTATCACGCGATGACCACAACTATATCAAATAAAAACGATGCTTATTTCGGAAAAGAAACATTCAATTTCATAATGTAGAAATGCACGTGATTGAAATCTGTTTTACTACGACTATCTGTAACGTGAAAAACGAATAAAAGCCAAACGTAGAAAACATGGACGCTAACTTAAAATTTCTATCGAATCGTTCGCTTCGTTTCACATCGTCGAGCCAATCCTTCGCTTCTCAAAACGACTTCTTTTACACGGCTCGTGGCATTAAAACGCGTCAAATCAAATACGACGAGCATCGAGCCAAGATGAATTCGTTATCACGCGATGGCCAGAACGTGGCAAATGGACAAAGTATAATTCAGAAACGAGGAACATGTTGAACGTAATTGGCCCGTCTTGTTATTGTTAATTAACGCTGGTCGGCAGTGTCGGTTGATTGATAATTCGATTGATCATCGTGGAATGGCAAAGGACTACGATGGTTTCGGGAGACCTTGCGTCGCCATTTTCAAATTGCGACAACAGCTCGCGAATCGACATCGGTCTAATGGATCGTTAGCGTTTACCACGCATAGTCGAGTGTGCTTCCGTGCATCGTACCGCTAACGAGATTATACGAATATGTCGCGACCCTCGATGATACACAGTCGTAATTACGCGGTCGCGTATCAAGAAATTGGGCGACGAGGCATGGGTGCCGGAGCTTTTCCGACCCTCGAGTTTGACCAGCGCCGAGCCAATGAATTTGTCAGTCAGAGGATGGTAAATTAATCAGCGAGAAACCGAACCATAAAGCATCATAGGTTTTCGTAATTTTTAATTCGATAACGGTTTTATAACGTTAGAATTACCGAACCAGCCAAAGTGATTGCTATGAGATTTTGTATATTTGTAAGCAACTTTTTAACGCGAACTTTTGAAAACGATTCTCCTAACGAGAATCGTCCAACAAATGATCTATCAGTTTCAAAAATTTGATAACGCGATTAAAGATTATAATAAAGTTTTCTACGGACAACCTCAATTTCCATCGATCCATTTCGCGTCCTATCGATAATAGCAGATTGAATAATTGAGATAACAGGAGAAAAAGTTATATCGATAACGTGACAACGAACACGAACAATCTCGATAAATGGCAGATATTCTCGCCTGTACCATAAATTTCAGAAATTGCAAGAGAGGCTCAAAGAATTTCTGATACGCAATCAACGATCAGCCTACATGTAAGCACCCTAAACACCTTCCAACGACGTTAAACATCCCCTATCATCCTCGCCAATACCATCAGCCAGCTTAAACGAAAAGCTGTCTCATCTGAGAGCGAACAGGAAACGCTCTCGAAACACCCTCCATATCTCTCTGTATCTTTTGATAATCGAAAGCCCGCAGAACACTCGAAAATGTTCAAAAGCCGATGAAAGTTTCGTTCCAGAACGTAGACGAAGATAACGTAGATAAGAGTCGTTTCGATATTAGCTCGTAAGCGAATCGAGATCCTCGGTGCGTGAATTACGAAACTTCTGATCGATCGTAGATTAAATGCGCGTAGCTTGATAGGAAACGCGTAATAATTCCACGACTATGTCCACAGGATACGATTAACTCTTGGTATTTCGACTGCCCCATAATCCATTCCGGATTACACGGACACGAAGCTAACCTGAGATACTGAGGCAATCGCTTGGTCTGGCGCGATTGAATCGCGAGATCGCAGCAAATTGAAAAGACGCGAGGAACGAGGATGATTCGACAGACTCTTTGTACTTATTTTCCTCTAAATACCTGAAACCACGATCGAGCTTGCACGAGTACGATCACTATCGCGTGCGAATATGCGAAAAAAGGGCAAATTACCGATATGCTTCTTTATTTATAAAATGTTTTATATAAATAAATATGTACTTAATTTGCAGTCTTTTAGAAAAGAGAAGACATAATGTTTGGCTTTGTGACTATTAATTATTTCTATGTCAAGACTGTAACTTTATTCCCAGCAAACTGATTAATTCGGATCTTCGAGAACCGTAGAGCTTACATCGCCTAATCGTATGTTGTCTCTTAAAATTGCAGATACACGTCGAGCAACGTAACTCTGATTCGACTCGCTCGCCATCAATCCTCTGGTAATTTTTCGGTACGTATATCACAGTGTTCGATTACTACTGTAGTAGTAATTTTGGCGAGTTGTAAACATGTTTTCATCGGCGACACGAACCAATTCGTAAAACGCGTAACGTTTGAAATTAAGGCGAGATAATTCGTTCGAAACGATATCGAACGCGAATAATATTATTTCTATAAAGAAAACCGAAACTAGCCGTGTAATATATCCGACAGAAACAGTCGTGCGCAGAACGTTGCAAATATAACAAATATAAATTGTACAATACTTTTATGTACTTGAGTACAATCGAATTGACACGTATCGTGCTAACATTTAGCGGCATTACATTAATATTCCCATAAGAGCGTAATTATTACGAGTCTGCAAATAACAGCACCAAAGTATCTCAGCCACGTGGGAAACGTTTATAATTCACATACAAAATGATTGCGGCATGTCCTTGCGTATTTTTTGTTAATAATAGAAATTAATAGTTCTTTAATTATTACGTGTGTTTAATCGGAGACAATTAGCACGAATACGTGGCGCGTAGTGATTACGAAAGGCGAGATTGATTTCGCGCCTATTACAATTATCAACGAAAATACAGCGTCTCTCTGTGTCTCGGTGAAAGTAATGGAGAAGATAAATATAATGATCTGTAGCTTTGTTTAATTCATAACAGGGTTAGGGGATCATGTTTGGTAATTGGTTCGCTCATTAAATATGTTGTATCCTCATTACCATGGAAATAATTATCGAACTTCTTTTTACGATATAAAATTGTAACGAGAAAATTCAATGCAAAATAAAGCTGTTACAAAAAGTTACGATGGAAACAGATTTTTACGACGAGTTTAGCAAAGAGTACCAACTATACTAATCTCACTTCTCATGGTATTAAAGGATGAAATACTATTTCTTAGGTGTACTACCGCTTAAAAGTATAAGAACACTTGCTTTCCTTTAACATCGTATAATTTAATTACAAGAACACAGTCAGAAAAACCTTAATGAATTAGTTTACATTAAAAATGCAACGTGTTTTTAAAAACGCGCCAACTCCTTCAAGTTCCCCCCTTTTAAGATACTTTTTATTTAACTAACGTTGAAACGTAACATATTCGGAGAACGCTATTTCTTCCTGTGTGATATCGTCAGACACAAAAGTTAAAATATAAAAAGTATATTTGTCCGTCGATCGTTGACCTAGTTTTCAAATTTCCTTCGCAAATCCTTCGAAAATTGCACGTTCGACAGGACGTATTAAACGTGTTTTCATGCGTTTGTCCAACAGTTAACGACTGGCGTAAATCCTCGTATCGTCGGAAAGCTTAGTACGAAAGCGATGACTGGTGAATGAAAGGGAGTACGATGATTGTTCGACGTCGGCGTCGATGAAACTTGTAACAGGTACTGGCGAAAGAATTAAGAGTAACAATGGAACGAGACTCTATATCGATGTCGGAAGTCCACGTCGACCGAAGCGGAATACGATTCGAAACGCGTAATTTACCTGTTCGTTCATTTGCATCGTATGATGTATGAGAACGTTTGCGGCTGTTCCATCGTTAGTAGCAGCATGTATGCGATTTGTTTGGATACACGTAACCATATTTTGCGCCTACCGTGATCGATGATCCCCACGGAGTGCTTGCAACGCTATAATTTTTTCGTCCTTTCAAGCTATAGCTTCCAAGTACCAAATTTCCATGTTCGACGAAACAAATGCAACTTTTCGAATCTATTCGTTGTTACAAAGGATTTCGGTAATCTGCTGTTCTTTATATCGGATTTGGACTTTGATATTGGTAGATAAAACGAAGTCTTTTTATAAATATTTATAAACAAACACATTGCGAATGCATAGGCCGCATACGATTACATTTATGGAATACAAACTTAATCATTGATCGCGCTTCATCACAAATATTTCAATCCTAATTTCTAATGATTTTCTATTAGACATTGTCTACGACTCGCCGAAATCACGACAAGTTAGGAAAATAGAAGTTTTCTATATAATAGACTTAATAAGGCTTGTAATAGGCCTAATACGTTTTTTCGGTCGCAAAGTAACGCAAACGCGTATCAACAAACATAAATAAAACGCGTTTTGTCGATATAGCGATGCATTCTGAATCGTTGCCAGCGTAAAGTATCGACACAAATTATACGAATATGATAATTAATATAGATTCAAGCTTCAATTATGAAAAGGGAAATTTAGATTAGCCCGCTTTATTTCGCGTTTGACGCGCGATATATCACGATGATAATGTTGCTTTATAAAAAGATCATTCGATCGAGTAATAATCACAATTACAAGAGGAGCATAGTTAACAACGACAACGTAATTAGGTGGTGGCCATTATTAGCCTGTATGCATTCCGTAATAGAGTTCTGATAAGCGTAGCACATTCATTAGATCATGCGACGCTACGAATTCTGATACTGAAAGATTAATCTGCCCTATCGTTTCGCCAGGCTTAGTGCGGCATCTAATTAGAACTGGTTGCTGTCCATAAATAATCAGCCGTGTTAATATTTCTGATAACGATCGCGCGGAAATAATAGTCTCGCAGACGTGATCGATGCACCCGCTACCTCGTGAAACCAAACAGAATAATCTGATAAAATAAACTACGTTTCCAACGTTGATACTCGTTCAGATATTTCAAATACCAACGAATTAGATAAAAACGATATGTCGAAACGAACGTTCCAAGCAAATATATCGAATTTGCCGCGTTTACAATTTACGTTGATTAATTTTCTTTACGGCTACAAAATGAAATTTTAACGCCCATTAATCGCGTTAATTTTCTCAAAATCGCGTACATTTGCTTTCCCTCGACGAAAAGATCAAAACGAACTTACAACTTTTTTCGCTCGTTCAACAAAGTTCGTACCGTAAAACGTTGATCGGTGAATTCCAGGAACCAGACAAAAGAGTAGCGAAGAAAAACGCGCGAATAAGCATTCTTGTAGTTGTGCACGTACACGAACCAACATCTCTGTAAAAAAAACAGAACCTCGGCAAATTAGAAGACGCATAAACTGTAACGAGAGGAGGCTCGCAATTAAAACGATCGCTCGTACCGCGTTTCACACGTCCCAGCCACATTCTGGCAGGCGAACGATCCCGGTGATCTACTTTTAGCGACGTTGTGAACTTGGAAAGCGCTTGTAGCAGCGTCATTATTAACGCGTGCTCCCATTAGGACCAGCTAACCCCTTGCTAACCAGCGTAGTTTGCTCGCGATTTTAGCCCGGAATTCCCCACGAATTTTCGTGCGCGAGTAAGTGTGACCACGCGCGTTTCTTCGAACCATGGAACAGTCAAGAACGCCGAAAACACCGACAACTTCCGGCTGTGCTTACGCTTCCGACGAACTTTGCCGCTACTTTCGCGCACCGCGCCTCAAATTAAGTACATCGCCAAGTTTATTGCCTTGGGTAGTTCCAACGACGTATTTCTGCACGGTTTGTCGGGGATAATTTGTGGACGATGATACAGGAGTTTGGAGGAAAGTTGTATCGTGATAAGATGATAATAGATCGAGGGAAATAGTTTTCCTGTTAATGGATTTGGTTGAAGTTAATCGTAGCTTTTAGAAATTTAAGAATAATTATCAGTAAGTTTCAAGTATCGTAGTGAAGATTAATTTTGTTCTTAATATATTTATCGTTTGTCCTTATTTCCTGATTATCAAATTTAGCATAATGATTTCGAAAAGAGACTGATTCATTTCTTTTTCAAATATACATACATACATACACTATGAAAGTAAAGTGATTGTTTAGATGTTTGATTCGATTTCCCATTGTGCGAGTTTAGATGAACTTTTTGGTCGTCTAAATTACGAGAAACGATCGTAATAAATTCGAGTAGCAGTCGACAGCTTAAAAATATAATAAAGCGAAAACAACAGAAAAATTTCGGACACTTACTGATAGTAACGGAGCAAGTTCCGAGAGAAAATTTGAAACTAAATCTTCTCGCTGGTTTAAAAGTAATTTTCAACAGAGATTCTTTGCAGTTATGAACTTTGCGTGAAATACGATTTAGCGAAATTTAGACGTAAAGTTCATAAAATACGAATGTAATTCGTATCCATTTGAGTTTTCATTTTACTTTTACATCTATTCTACAATTTTCTATTTTATTATTATCAGTGATATCTCGAAGATATCAGATGTTTCCGGCACGACATTTTATCTATTTTCATATAGATAAGAATTTATCTGTCGCTTTGGTCATCTTTTCCTCGTGTTTGAAAATTGATACAAAAAACGGTTTTTGCAAAATATCGCGATATTCAGTTTTAATATCAGGCATCCTTTGAAATTGAAAGCAGGGACTTTGATGTTAAAGCTGCAACTTAAAAGTTCTTTCAGCTACGAAGAAATTGCTTGCCAAAGTAATTAAATCTTGCGTGAGTTTGTAATGTTGCAGCAAAATATGGCTGTTACAAATTATTCCACTGGATTGCGACAAGTTGAAAAATATCGAATCATCCTTTATGAATTTTTACAGCCAGAAATTTTGAACGCTCGTGCACATACGTCGAACTTTGTTATTCATTGGCCGTCATCCTCTTCAAAAGTCTTTCATTAATACCTAAAACTGCCGCTTCGTTTAATCGTTTTTTAATTCTGTGTACATAGCCACAAACACCGGCGAGTCGTAAAATCGCAAATATTTCAAAGAAAAAGAGAACAAAAATGTAGTGGCCTTTCCGCGAATCGAACGGATCAAAGAACTTAATTGAGGAAGATTTCCATTCCTGAATACGTTATCAACCGTGTTCATCGCTCGCAGCTACAAGCAGCGAGATTAGTTGAAACTGTTCCAGCGATACAAGGCGAAACGTAAGCCAATGAAGATGAAATTAATCCCGTTTCATCAGGTTTAAATATCTAAATACCGACAGAATTGGTCAAACTATCTCTTCCATGGTAATACGCAATTCTTAAACTTCTTGCAAAATGATGACTTTGCAAGGATGTATTTTAAGATGACGAAATTTGCCTGATTCGAACGACTATACGTGAAAACCTATGTATCCAATTTTATGAGAGTTCGGAGAAACGAAAGGATTCTGCAAGTTTTAAGCGGACTCATTCGCTCCAAATGGCAAAAAGTACCATCGTGTGTACTTGATCCTCTGCTTCATCCCGCGAGTTTAACATAAACTAGACTCGCAAGAAAGCTGGCCAAGTGGCACGCATCTCGATGGTACCCAGGAAAAGCATGTTGTATAACAACAAAACCGATGAATTTACGCGTCGCATGGTAAAAGGGTCGTTTTCAGCAGTCAACCGATTTTCGTCCACTTTCTTTGTGAACCGCTCGGCCTTTGCGCCGATGGACCACGCTAGAAATGGCGCTGACTACGCGTAGATCGTGCACGGGCTTCGGCACACGAGCAGAAAGGGAATACGTCGCGTTTTTTTTTTTTTTTCGTAGGAAACGAGCCGGTACACACGAACGAACGCAGCTTGCTCGATTACCAACTCGCGAAATAATTTCTGCGCTGCGTCAGAGATATACCACTCGGAGGATCTCTATTTCTGGCACCGGTTCAAATAGTCGGAGGAACTTAAATTTCGCGGCAGACCGAGCTTTTTCGCCAGCGTCAACCGATACTCTTTGCTTCCCTTTTCTTCTCGTCGTTCGTGCTTCCTTGCTTCTATACTGCCTTCTCATCCTTCGTTTCCTTCGTTCCGCCGCTTCTCGCGTCTTCCTTGTTTCTTTGATTTCCTGATCCTCTAGTTAGTCTTTCTTTCTTCTATTTTCAAGAAGCTTCTATTTTACACAGACACAGCAATGATAAAAAGAAGAGAGAAAGAAGAAGCGTACTTGCTACACGATTATGGTATATCGTCGAACGTGTTTAACTTGTTTCCGTGTTATACTTGATCGTGTTACATTAATTGGTAGTACGAGCAGTTATCGAAAATGTTTGGTATTATTAATTTGCAGTACGTAGCTTGCGAATGCGTGGATTTATGAAAATTTGTCTTGCAAATTTACGTTCACAGCAGTGAGAAAATTTATATTGCGGAGAACGTGTGTATTGTTACGTAGACATTTAGAGGCGAAGAATTAACTACAATTAGGTAGTACGAGAACACTGCGCGTTAATTCGAAAACTGGGTACGAAGCCAAGGGAAAACTCAACTAGTTTCCAAGTCAAACCACACTGCTGCTTTTCGACAAATTTGAATCTGTAATTGATTCTTCCTAATAATTTGATGTTCGAATTTCCAATTGATGAGCAATCGAGTCGACGAAACGCGTTAACGAAAGTTCTAAAACAGATTCTTCGTGATTATTAAAAAATGTAAAGGTAAAAATTCCTTTGGAAAGGAGATTATTATCAAAACGAATAACTTCATAGACGTAAAAGCAGTACCGAGTCAATAAGACGATCGAAAATGAAATTTCGTATAAAAATTCGAGATTTCTGCGAGAGTAGAATTAAACGTTGAAATAAAATTGAAGAGAAAATTCGCAATAAAGATTCGTGTTACAAGTTTTCAACGATATAATCATTTTCTTCATAGCGAATTAAATACGAAGTACGTCGATATTTCAGGCGTTTTTGTTTCAAAAACAAAAAAGTCCCCTCGAGTTAAGACTAAAAAATTGTTTTTCCGTATCGAAGAGACTTTATTAAACGTCTCCTTGATAAATACGAACGAATGCTTTGAAGATAACGCCGATTATTATACCAATCCCATTCTCATTGTACGAAATCACGGGGCAAAGAGAAAGCGAGTAAAAAGGGAGAAAGGAACCAGATACCATCTAAACGCGACCTGCGTTCCGTTGTCAAAGTGGAAAATGAGAAAGAGCAAAAAGCTTTCGTCGCTAACGAACGTACGCGTGGCCTCTCAAAGTAAATCATTAACTGTGTCGAAAGAGGCTAAGACTATGCATTTTTATGGAAAACCGAGTTACATGCATCTCTGGCGGATATTTAAGGTCCTGCGTGCTCGGCTTTATAACTAAAATAGAAAAATATTGCAAATAAATGATATTAAATTTAGCATAATAATTTCCAAGATAGATGGAAGGTTAATGTTTTACGATATTCATTTCTTTTTTTCAAATACATACACTATGAAAGTAACTCTCTGCATTTTATCATACGATAGATTTCTCATGTTGCGACTCGGTAATATAATTCGACGATAAAAGTGTATAATATCGAAACGTTTCTCCGGCTTCCTTTAAGCCATTTGACCGTACGTCATGTATCACTTGTAGAGAAATTTCAGAGAGAATCGTGGGCTTTTTATCGGTGCAATCGAAGAAATTACCCAGATTGACCATTTATCCGTAAAGAAGTTCTCGAGTGTGCTGCTCTCGTATCTGATCCTATTCGACGAACATGTAACTGTGGATAGCTTTACATCTTACGTAAGACGTACCAATCCGTTGGAAACGTTTCCATCCTTCACATCGCTTTATATAATCATCGTTTTATTTTATTTCGCGATATAAAGACAGCCGTGCGAAAGGAAAAGGAACGAGAGGATATCCGACTATAGAATAAAGCATTTTTAGAAATACATTTTAGAAGCACATTTTATCAAAACAATTTTCAACTCCGGTGAAATTTCGAAAGTTTTTCGTGCGTGAATAAAAAACGAATTAAAATTCGACGATATAGACGAGAATTTCTATAATACAAATAATATAGTATAATTATGGAATATAAATTTTTACAATATAGGACGTGGTCTAAAATATTTTGTAATCGGGTAAAAAAGGATTTCTAACTTAGAAACACATCAAAAGTATAGAGTAACAGCTTTTTATCTGCTGTTGGAGTTTCTGAGAAAATACATTTTGACAAATTTCATTCCAGCCTATTAACGGTCGTCCGATTGACTAGACAAATTATTATGGATGCCACTTTTTTACAAATATGAGCGTCCCATTCAAAACATTCCAAGTAAGAAAGAAAAAAAATGTCATCCGTATATTATAAACAGCGACCCGATGGAAAAATATCGCAGCCAATAAAAAATTAAACCAGTGACAGGAACGTACGATCATAGAGCATCGAGGACGGCGATCCTGCTATCCGCATAATCCTGCTGGCTCTTGAAAACTCCTCTTTTGATTTACACGTTTCTGTGACGTTTTCCTTGCAAAAATAACGAGGAGAAAGGAACGTATGTCAAAAGTCGAATTCGCAAAACCTCCCTTTCGATACCGATCTCTAGTTCATCTAAAGATTAAACCATCCAACTCCCATCTCACGACCATTTCCACGCGTTTCTCAAATCGAAAAAATATATATAGTAGCTCCGGAAAGTATCCAAACATTTATAGTAATCTATTATGAACATAGTATGTGTATTGTACGAAATATTTCGAGGTTTTACGTAAACACCATAACGTGACCCGACCATGACGATTATATCGAGAAAATTTGAAACGAACCCGAAGATATGTATAAAACTGACAAGATATTTAGCGCAAGTATAGCATTTAGCAGAGATTGGAAATGTATTTTAATGAATTATTCGTTACAATCATAAGCCTCGATATTCGATGGGACCATCTTCGACACTCATACGTTAAAGATGGCTATTCGCGTCGTGTGTTACTTTTCTTTATATATTTTTTTAAAAATATATAAAATCGTTAAGGTATAATTCTTTATTAGAATTGGCCACCGTGATGCACAACTAAGATTGTATTTACACGTATAAATATGTCTTTACAAAGTTTAACGAATAATTAGTTTAACGATTAATTAGTTTAACGAACAATAAGTTTAACGGATGCTTTTGACACTGTTCTTGGGTTCAACAACGAATCCACGGTCAACGGAAAAACACCTTGTACATTAGAATATATTCTGTAACACGCAGACACGTTAACTCAGACGCTGGGTTACTTTCAGACTGACTGCCTAGACGATATCAGTAAACTCTCCAAGGTGATAGCAAAAATAAAAGACAGATACGGTCACATTTGTCAATTACATATTGATCGGGAATATGAACAAAATTCCAAGCGCCGTTACTAAGCAGTCCCGCGTAGAATCAACATTGCTCCTGGTCGGGGCTTGATTCTTAATACGGCTTAATACGTCCCTCAATATCGGTATTTCTTCTGTTAGATAAAACGTTCATCCCATGACCGTGGCTACGTTCGGCGACCAGTTATGTCACCTCGAGTCCAAGTATCGGGGATCTTCTCAAAGAAAGGCCCGATGTCCCTACATCTCCGACATATATATTACACTCTGAAAACCTCGATAACCTACTTGCACGCAAGCTTCTTGTCAACCGGCTTCTCTAGATTCTTCTAACGGCTTCCAATCGCCTTTTGTCTCAACCGAGACCTGGATGTCCTCTGATGCTTACACACATTCTCACATGTACAGTGTAAATGTATCATCTACCTAACAAAAATGTTAAAATGTCGTTTCGTTCGCTAACTTTGTATTGCTTGCAGTAAATGTCTGATAACTTGTACGTATATTCTCAAATTGGTTTCGCATTTGGCCAATATAATCGTAACAATCGTGTCTCGTAGAAATAATAATGAAACTTTTTAATGCTGTATGCAACACACGCGGTATACGCATAAAAGTTTTCTATATAAAGCGTTAAATAGTTTCGCGAACTACCGTACGCTTGATGAAACTCAGATTATCGTAAAATCAATCGACTGGGTACACCGTTAATGTTGTAATACGCGCATTATCCATACCGTGTATCGACACTACGATTTTTACGACGCTCGGATCGTGAGAAGCTACGTATCTCCGATGTGTAATCGGTTACCGCGTGAATCAAGACGCGTGTAACGATAATCGTGGCGGTTATCGGAACGATCTTACGACGAGTCGACGGAAAATTTCGAAAAATCGAAGAACTACCCTGTTTCGTTGTTGTTTCACTAATGAGATGATACTTTAAGAGAAAAATTTTTTAGACAATTTGAAATGGTTACTTTGCTGGTATAGTATATCGTTTTCATTCGTTAGGTTTATTTATTTTTTACTGTCTTTTAGGAAAACTTTCGCCTTAGATATTAACAAGGAAATCCGCATTTAATGTGTCGATACTTTAAGAAGAAAAATTTATGAATACGTATAAATATACATACGCTCGTACTGAATTTGTTTTATATACGTAGATACTGAAATATCGTCTCACAATACCTAACTAGCGCTAGTTACTGTTAGTTTACATGGGAGATTCGATAAGTTAATTTAACTCGAATTCGATTCCACTAAGAGCTACCGCAAGGAACAGTTCTTGAAATTTGATTTATTGTTACAATGTAACTTGCAGTCTATTTGTTTCGCATCTACGCTTTCTCGTGCTTCGTGACAATTTTCATTCGTGCATAATATTTTTCAAACGCGCCAGAGAAAAATAGCGTGATTAAAAATGTTCGTTTCATACGTTTCCGTAAAAGCATTCTTTTCAAGTTGAATTAGAATCTCTATTTTAAAATGTAATTTTCTTAATTAAATATCTTTATACAATGCTCTCTGTGATTATTTATGCTTGTTCTCATTATTATTTAGAAAATTTTAATGAAACGAAGCTTTCTCCTAGATGACGCAATAATATAATTAACGATATATAATAATTATCTTAATCGTATTAATGCATCAACTACGAACACATCTGGTTCCATTTAATGTTCTCTCATTTCATTAACGTAATCATCCGCCAATAATAATTTTCCTATACAGTACGAAAAATTTGAAATCGCTCGTTGCGAGAATGTTCCATAGAATCGAATAATTTAAAAGAAAAAGCTAAATTACGATCAAAATTCCATTAAGACACAGATCTATCGAAGTGGCATTCATTTTCACCGAATAACAAACTTAATTGACAAACTGGGAAAGATACGAGCAAGAAAATAATTCCAATCTTTCAGCCAGTAATGTACACTGTAAGAAAGTCTCGCAACATTAACCCGACACAGTTAACCCAAAAAGTAACCGCTGACCTTCCCAATAGCAGCTATTAAGTCCAACTTATCGAAACTCTTAAATAGAGCATAACCGGCAAATGACTGGTACGATAACGAGCAGCCTGGATCGATAGTGACCAATAATTCCCACGCGATTCTCTCCACCGTCTAACACAGCGAAAGTTTCGGTCTGAACACAACGGCAAAGTGCATTATAACAGAAAACGCTATTGCAATATCTGACTTGCGAATATTTGTTGTAAATCGACGAATTCATATCTTTACGAATATGATGGGGAAACAATGGAACTTGGGTGGAAAATTATTTTACTTACTAAATACTTCGACGAAAATCTGCTTCTATATTTCGGATGTCACATATATTTTTGCGCATTATTGCGTATTACGCAGTCTTTTGTCTTTAAATTTTTCATAAACGCATAAAAATTGGCAGTCTAGCGATAACTACATCCATGCGGAATTCGATGGTATAAGAATACAATATATGTAATATGCAAATATATGCTGCTCATTTGCCGTGACAACGATATGGCTAAGACTTATAGTATGTGAATTTGAATCATACAAGTTTAAATACCTGTGGTTTAACCCTCTGCACTCCTATGTGACTAGATATCAGTTTTTATCCGAGGTGCTTCTTTGTCGAGTCTCGCTCGACATTCTTTCAGCCCCACTTTTTTTATGAAACGCGCGAAAGAAAACCAGGACTGGGAAATTGTTTCAAGATATATCATACGCTTAAAAATTACAAAATGCAACAATAGTGTGAATAAAACTGGTATTCAAGTGAATTTGTTTCTTCTTTTATTTATTTAAATTCTTTTTTTTTTTTTTAGTTGAAGTAAATTTCAAATAAAACGCTTAAAAGAGTTGGCAGCTGCTGGCAACGAAATTGAAATAAAATTCAGAGGACAAAGGGTTAATGACAACAATAAATTCCACGAAAGCAAAGGACGAAGAATCCGAGGGAGCGAGAACGATCGACGAGAAACGCTATGTGAAAGCAATAAGAAAAATATTTCCACGATAGACTCGTGCAATGTTTATAAAATATTTGACCGAAATACCAGGTGCGTGATAGGCATAAATTCCGGTGTTCCTTAGTGATATAAGCGAACACGTCTGGCGTGTTCGAACGGCGAAACGACAGATCGTGTCCCGGTTTTCATTATCCACGTATGCTCGATTCCACACTCATCGTTCGAACTCCTACATATCTCGTACCATTTCTGTGTGATTTTTATCGTCGATGTTTCAATGACTCGCGAAGATTTCGTATAAGAGGCGAGTCTCCTGTATTCGATCGTGTCTGCAGCGGTCCGCGAAAGTACTCGAATACTTATCACAGAAAATTATGTCATCCATACCACGTAATAATTATGCCAAGTTCCTAACTTCATTTATTTGAAGTTTCAAGACGCATAGAAGCATAAAATTTTGTATAATATACAAAAATATATAAAATGTTCAAAAGTAATATGATGAGTTGGCAACTAAGTGATTGCGGATTTTATCAATGCCACCTAATAACAAAATCCGCAATCACTTAGTTGCCAACTCAATACTCCTTCTAACTTTTAACAGAATTTACTTATAATCCTCAATGACAATTGATTGTAAATAGTCTACCAAATAAAAATAAAAAGAAGACTTAATAGGCAAGGCAAGCCCGTATTTAAATTCTGTTTCTTTAATCGAGCGCGTAAAAATGTAAATCTGCATAAAAACCCGCAATTTACTCGCCACGACGTTAATAAAATTTCAACGTTTCGTATAACGAAAAATATATTTTTTCAAGAAGATTTCAATAAGCGTTCGAACGAATACTTTTCCCAGCGACTGTTTACGAGCGGCTCGAACGATCTGGTTGATCGATCTTAGACAACCCTTTTGGAAAACGAGATGTGTATGGAAACCGATAAATACGCACCGAGTACAATGGAACAGGCAGCGTCAACAGGCGAATTCCCGAGACGCGAGAACCGACCGCTTCGTCGTTCGATTTATCGTCTTTGTGCCTGTGGATTTGAAAAACGCCACTGCGCCAATAACGCCGCCACCGTAAAAATGCCACGAACAATACTGGGACGCGATCTAGTTGACGCGTTTCCGCCGGAAACGCACGGATGTAACGGTTCCGTCGTTGCGTGACTACTTTCACCTCCACTTCCACTACGAAGCTCATTTTCTTTCTTCGTTTCGATATGTAACAAGCTTTTCTACTTTACTACGGCGTATATAGATTAATCAAACACGAAAGAAAGAATAGCGTATAATCAAATACGCTTGAATTTTGTACGAGTTCCATTTATTTCAACGAAATTTCAACTAGTGCTTGACTACATGGATTTCTATTCGTTGAATTTATTTGTACGATTTATTTATCTATTCGATCGAATATAAACTATATGTCCCCGAGGTCCGTGTAAACGAAGTTCTATTTGAATTTGTGACAGTAAAAGCTAACGTATTTGTGACATGTTTCTGATTTAGAAACAAGTCCAAAAGCGATACATGTCGTTTGAATTATTCTTACTTATTAAGGTTTATTATCACTTATTTAGTTATTATTTATAAGGTAAGCAAATACGCTCTGACAAATGAACCAACAAATTTATAAACGCGTCAGATGGTTGAAGAAAATTGGCACGTTAAAGATACTAGAATCTGTTAGTCAGCTAACGATGCAAAACGTTCGCGTTATTATTTCTCAGCGTTCTTTTCGTAAATGATCGTTCACTACGAATATTTTTATTTTTCTGGAATACAAATTGAACGGACAAAATAAAGTAGAAATTTAAAAACTAATTTTTGAGCGACGCCGTGTATTAGAATAATCGATACAGAATATGTATTTCCGTATAGATATCGTTCTACCTACAAACAATACAATTTCCATTCCTATTCTCGCGAAGTTCCACTCCACTACGATACTCTCATTCGATCAGCATCCTCCATAACTGCTCGAACTGTTCTTCATACATCGACGAAACAACTTCTCTCAGTTCGCATGACATCTGTGTCACAGTCTTAAGTCAGCGAGACTATCAGCGCATAGTAAGAACGTTAATAATGTCCCCCTTGCAACGCATAATTGCGCCTTAATAGAATGAACGGCCTACCCGAGACCCAATGAGTCGACTGGTGGAACCTGAGAGCGGCGATAAAACGACGTTGAACGAGGTACGGTTCGTCGCAATGATCGACTTTTCGATTTACGACGACAAACCCAACGAATCATGAGATACTTGCTCGTAATGTCGAGCGATCGTTATAAGGAACATCATTTTGTCTAACGCCACGTACTAATGAAAACACGATGGAAATGCCAAGGGTCGCAAATACGTCAGCTAATCTTCGCGAACGTTTGAAACTTAACATTTTCAAGCATTTACGACAAACTGTTATTGCAAGTATCGATTTCAAATAAGAGAATATTATATATCAAATACCTGATTTAAGAAAGAAAGATTTAAACAACAGTTTCGTTGTGAAAAATACTAACGTCGAAAATATCTACGAAACAGCACTCTTAACACTAGAACTACCGATAGTTAACAGAAAACTATTTCTACCAAGACCAGTGAAAATGACCGGTAAAAAATATGTAATAATAGAATATTTTTATATTTATTGATTTATTACTTTCTTACAGAAGCAATTCCATGTTACGTAGTACATTTTTGGTATTATTAATCCATCTGTGACCATGATCCCTAAACGAGGGTTGACACATTTATAAAATCGTAGAACCAGCCATTTTCACTGGTGTGGTATTTCTAATATTAGCATCTAGAGATTTAGCGATCGATCCGGAATTTTCCTGATAACAGATATCCTCATATCGAATGATACGTGGTAAAAATTTAATAAAGGTGTGGCAAATTGTAGAAAACGAGGAAAATGGTTAATCGGGGTTCGATAAACAGATCGCAGCACCCTTTTACACTTTGACAAGTACCAGTCATTTTCACTGCCATTGGTAAAAGTAGCCTTGATACAAAATTATTTTCAGTTCGAATACATAAAAAACAAAATAAAATTCATTATATTATTCTTTCAGTTATCGTTGCAAAGGTCATTACATCATTGTGAAAAAAAATGTAACACGAAGTAGAAATTTTAAAATAAAATTGTAAAACCAACCAATTTGACTGGTGTGGTAGTTCTAGTGTTAAATATACCGAAAAATCTTTCCGATAGAATATAAATAAAATAAAATATACGAAATAAGTTGATTAAATTGGACGTAGAGACGGAACGAGAGACGAAATCTGGAAATAACGTAACGACGTCTAATATTCAAATCGCACGTACGTCAGATGTTTACGTTAGATCAGTGTGCAGTATGTCTGGAACATTGAAGCAAATTTCCCGAGTATGTTTCATCGGGCTGTCCGAATGAAACAAATATCGCATGAATGTACGTATATCTACGAACGCTTCCCTTTCGAAGTTATGGCTGTTCGAAGTTGCACATCACGGGAAATGTTCTTGCACGCTCTTTGACTTTCAATAGCAGATACCTCAAAGTCCTTGTTCGTGGAAGACCGGACGCCAATCTCCTAGGTATTGGTGACCGCGTTGCGGATGCTTGCATCTGATTCCGAATCTCGTCGCTGGCTATTTTCAAACATGCTCGATCATTCATGAAACGACGTTACATTACCCGAGTAGATCGACGCTAACTTCCTTCAAAGTGATGCGAATTATTCTTTTACAAAAGACCTTTTCAACCCTTTTACACTGCCTTTAAGCCCTGGCTCTGGCTCGTTTCTTATTCGGTCGTATCTTTCTATCGTTAAAATAGTCCTTAGCTTTAAAAATCAAATAGTGAGACAGTTACTAATATGCGTACTTTCGCATGAACATCAGTTTAAAAGTCGTTCGTTCGTTCGATTGACAGTGGAATTGAAGAATTCGTACAGTATCTTTGTCACGTAAGTTGAAGGTTGGATAAAATAAGGCAGCTGTGCTGTAACGCAACTATTACTTTTAGTTGAACTTTATTGCGAATTCGACAGTCACAACGGAATACACACTAAGTTACAATGTTAAGTACGCGACTGTTATAAGAGTAGAGACCGGTAAGGATAAGTTGACTATTCCAAGAGCACGGAATAAGTGCCTCTTACTGACGATACTGTGTCCGAGGAAAGCTAGGGCTGGGTGTGTATAAAGAAACGGAACTATCGGATTTGTTGATGGTAATTTTGGTTAAGGAAGTGAGGGCAATAGACACCGTCTCCGATTGGATAATAAGGCGGTTGGTGGACCAGGAAGGGTTTTTAGCTACCCTTGGGAGAAAGTTGTTAACGGAATATACCAGTTGCGAGGGAGGCCAACTTTCCGTGTTAATCCGTAGTAAACAATAATCGTAAAAGTAATTTAGAAGATCCTCGCTTGGTCTGAAGGACCTTAACCATAAAAATTCCACGGTGGATACTTAATATTATCGCAGACATCCTGCCTGGTGCCATCCTGCCCGCGGTATGTAGCCTGGTCTCTGATGTAAATTGACGTTACATCTTCGTCGTTAAGATCTCTCGCGTTCCGAATTTCAAGATATTTTCAGAGGGACCTGAAAGATATCTATTTTCAATTCTGCACAGGAAATGAATTAATATTTAAGGATTTTGCCGAGATACTCTGGCGTTACTCTGTGACAGGATTAATATCGATTTGATTGATATTTCTAAGATATTATAGACATTATTTTCAGCGGTTTCTCTTCGTTAACGGAATCATCTCTGGCAGAAGCACGAAGGATATTTCGCAAAACCAGCCGTCAATTTATCACGTTATCCGACTGCGTGAATCATTCTTTTCCCG
The DNA here is from genome assembly GCF_910591885.1 of Bombus terrestris. NCBI lineage: Eukaryota > Metazoa > Arthropoda > Insecta > Hymenoptera > Apidae > Bombus > Bombus terrestris. The sequence continues at coordinate 1,485,504 of NC_063279.1, read as the reverse complement.
AAACAAACATAAATCGAATAAAAACGAAATAGCTTGGAGGCTATCTAGATTCGTGTATGGGAAAAGATACACCAGCAACGACGTATCTGTACATGTTCAGTTGGAAACTAACGCAGAAATAGAGGAGGGAAAAAAACGCGTTGATCAAAGATAGGAAAATCTTTGAGGAAATAAAAGCAGCGAGATAGGAACGCGGGCACGTAACCTTTATCTGACTTGTCACTTCTTAATCCCACTACGTATTACGTAGTCGCGAACGTCAATCAAATCTCCTTTTGAAGTGCAACGCTGCGGAAACTCGTCCGCAGGTAAATCTTATCGGTTCAAATTAGAAGGCAAAATCGTTGCGCAATTGCACGCGACGGTTAACTAATGCTAATTCAGGTATTATGAAAATTGAGTAATCTAAGGCCCAAGGGAATAATCGAACGTTATTTCTACCTGCGGAATTGTTCTACGAGAGATGGATGGTGAGAACTGTGTTTTATGGTATTTTTGTAACTTCTAATTGCGACTTAGCTGCTGATACAAGTAATCAAGATAAAACGGTCTATTCTAAGAAGATATCTCTCACCCATAATCCGTTTAACTTCTTACGCTTCGTTTCTAAAGCGAGGCGCATAATTCTTGCGGATTAAAATTACAGAAAGACGTTTAAAATTGTAAAATTAATATGTTTCTATCGTTCGTAATTAGACTGTACATATTTACGCATTCGTGAAAAATTGAAAGGCGCAAAGCACGGACTAAACAAAATTAAGCGTCGAAAGAGTTAATCTCAAAAGAGAGATGAAACAATTTTGTTCTTAAATAATTTTACAACATTTCGTCTTTACAGAAATCATTTTTCTTTTTTTTTTCACACGTTATCTACTATAGCCATTGAGTAAATTAAATTTACAGAGTTTCCATTCGCCTCGCGTATTGAAATATAGACGATCCTCTAAGGAACATCGCGTACGACGAAAGACACGTAGAAAGGAGACTCTTTTATGAATGGTTATCCAGGAAAAGGTAAAATAAAAGGAGGTAGATTTTCCTGTTGCCTGTGAACTACTTGAAACGAACCCTACGACCCTCTTTGCGCATTTGTTTGAAAAGCCAGCCGACAAAGGGTGCACTTTCACGCGCGGACCGTGTCGCTCGTTGAAAATTGCACGTACGTGCCCAAAAGGTGTCGTATTGCTTTTCCATGAACAACCACGTGTATCCCAATGCGGCAAAGTAAATAGCTGTTTTTATGAAAACACGCGGCTACGGTTAAACCCGTGCCAGCTCGAGTTATGTCGATTCGTACTCTTTCACCTCCTGTTTTTCAAATACACCTGCCACTTTCGCAGCACGTGCCATGAAAAAGTTCAAGGAGATTTCTCCATAGTAACATTTTGTTTAAGAGACCTCGAATCGTTTCATGACAGAGATTCGACTCGATATCTACGATCAGTCGCGAGAATATACGCCCACCTATCGAGTTTTGTACATCCGACTTACCAAAGAAAGTAGAATCGCGGTTTGTCATTGTGTTATTTATACTCACGCGCCGATACAATTATCATCGATGTATTTCGAAAATGAATCAGACCAATTCGGAGACTCAACTCACAAAAATTGTGGGATAAACCCACATCAGAAACTTTACGAAACTTAATAATATATCGATCCTACTATTTTTATTTCACGTGGATATAACACAGCTGTAATTCATACTTGTAACATTGTATTTTATAATCGTTTACCTTTTCTTTGTCTTAGTACGCGGATCAGAACGAATAAATTGCATTACATCTCAACAGTGTGTATCTTAACGCGCTAAGAAGATTCGCGGAGCTAACGTTTTTGTCGAGAATTGTGGGTCTTAATCGCCGAAATAAATGTATAGGAACACTTGGATTACACTTAGAATCGATATCAAAATAGTTTCAGATTTATTTAATACGCGATTCACGAGATCTTCGTCGATACACATTTGCACGCGTCTCAACACTCTCTTTGTCTCTTCATCTTTTATACCACACTACTCGCGGAACAGTTGCATTCAACTGCTTTACGAGATGCTGTGCACGCACATATTTCTACACACTCATACTCATATATGTGTGTCACTAGGCTAATCTAGTGTAGCACACAAAATTACACATATCTCAATAGTTTTTACCGTAATATCCTATATTCAAGAGATGTACTTAATTTTAAGAGTTTCGTGGCTGATCCCGTTCAAACTAAAACGATTTTTAGTTTCATAGAAGATGTGGATATTCGTATCCCAACCTAGTAACTACCTAGGTAATTTAAATCATCGAGCAAATGATCAACCGGTCACGAAATTGCAACGACCAATATCGTCAATTAAGAGTCGTACATTTTTACTTTCTTCGAACGAGTTCGAAGAAAAAGTCGCGTGGAAAGTAACTCCGCGCTTCGGTCATTTCTTTAGCTGCATAGGAAATCCAAGAAAATGGAAAGAGAACAGGTTCAAGGAATAATAAGCCCGGCAAGGAATAATAAGCACGAAGACGTGAAGTTTAACGTACGACTCGTAGCGAGACCTTCCGTAGTACCGTCGAACCGATCGTTTTTCAGTTGTTGGCATCGTAAACCGACATTTTATGACACGCGCCGCTGGATTCACCACCAACTATCTACTTTCCCGACATCTAAGCGCGTTTGTATTCGTTTGCCCTCCGACTTGTTTCAGTTTTGTCACAGCTTCATACATATTTAAATTCCGTACGACGGATCACACCCTAGGCGTCAATTTTTATCTAACGGCAGTCGTGCATCTCGTCGTTGCAACAGATTGAATTAAATCGTAGAAGTTTCTGGAAACGCAACGACAGACATGATTTTTCTAGTGAAACGAAACGAAACGAACGTCAACGAGAAACGCAGACTTATTTATGCGAAAGAATGATTAAAGCGATTGACTCAATGATAACGGGACAAACTTTTATCTCGTGCTATTACGTAATTTAATTTAATTTAATTTAATTTGCGAAAATTTAATATAAAAAAATCACCAAAATGTTGTAAATAATAGGCTTTTTTTAAAGAATATTCTCGATGAATCGTATTTAAAAATTGACGAAGAAGATAAACGCGGAGGATGGGCAAAGAGGATACAGGCGCAAAGATGAGACAGAGGTCCAATTAAGGGGTGTATGCACGGTGAGTCGTGAGTGGCACGAGGACATCGTTACAGCTGCAAGATCGCCATTATGCCACGACAAGGACCACCCTAACGACGCGAGCCTTCGTGATTTATGGTGTAGCGAAAATGTTCCGCAGAACGCCGCGGATTATGTATCTACCAGGCTAACTTTCCCGAGATACTTTGCAAGGCTAGATTAAGAGAATAATGGGCTTGCTTTTTGTCCTGCTCTCCTCAACGAGATTAACTCTAGAGACACCGTAATATGCAACTGTTCGCGGTTCCAACGAGCTCCTCATTAACCGTCCAAAATACAGGATCGTCCGCTATCGATGAATATTCTCTGCCAGTGGTAAAACTTTCTATTTAGTCGAATAAAAGGTTGCTTAAATCTTCGTGCAACGTTCTTTGAAAATTTTCTTAAAGTTGGAAGATGTTGCTTAAAGAGGATCGGTTCGATGTTAATTACGATATCGATTTCGTTATTCCGAACTTGTGGTAATTTTTGATAGCAGTCGCTTAGAACGAATCTGACTGAATCTGAATGAAAAAAGAAAAGACGTAACGATCGACGACTATCGGTCGATTTTCCAAAACTACCCAACGTATATGTCGCGGAAGTTGGAAGAAAATCGAAAAACTGTTTTCACGGTTCAATTGGCAACACGTTGCAGTCGAAAATTCGCAATTCTCCCGGCAACCGTAATAGCTAGGAACGAGCTGTACGAGTTTAAAGTGACTCCGTTGGTATTTCAGGTTGCTGCGTTTAACTGCACTTGAGAGAATTATAATTTGCCCGATACGGTTTGGAATTACAGCGATTCCGCAGAACCGCCACGTGTAATAACCGAACCCGTGGTCACTTCAAACGTTGTAGTTTAATATTTAACCGTTTCCATCCCTTTATCGCTTACTCCGTTCATCAAGAAACAGCCTTTCTAACTTTTGACCACCGTCGCAGCTTCAAAGATACGCACGTTTAACAGCAATTTCATATGTATTTTAGTTACGAGTGTGAGCGTTCAATTTTTTGACGGTTTCGAACGTTAGTTTATTTTTTAATTGGATTCGGAAATTGGATTTCTCGTCATACACTATCGTCTAGTCTCATCTTATAAAGCCATTTTAATTGACTTCAAAATTCCCAAATCCGAAATTAAGATTCAACCCCCGTTGGAATTTAAATTTTAAATCCAACCTAAAATCAAAATTTAAATTTCAAATTTCGTTCTTAATTCGATAAACTACCGCCACCGATACTATTCTCGAACCAATATTTTGTTTAAAATCTTTCTTCCTGTTTTATTCCCTCGTTTTACAATTTACTTGTATCCTAATAAACGACAGAATAGAATCCAAATGTACGTATGAAATGTTGTTTTTAATTTCGACGCGCTAATACATCGCGAAATTCTGGTTCTATAAGAACACGGTATTCCTTGAAATTTTCTTTTTCCGTTCCAAGTTTTCCGTACAACTCGATAACACGTTCGACTTTTGCGACGACGAAGATCGAGCTTTCACCAAACGAGGACTAATCTCTTGTAATTCGAAACACAGGATTCGAACTACCAAACGAAAATCAGCTTAAATAGCAGCGAACTAACTCAAAGTCCGTCTACGTAATCCCAAATTCACGCTGATAAATGATTCGAAATAAAAGAATAGAACGTAGCTTTGAATTGCAACTTTCACTTTTAATTTGAATATCTACCATCCAGCAAAATAATATTCTATACAGAAATAAACGACCGATCTTTCCGAACAAACTTTCAAACTCTCTATTAATCTCGCGCGATTTCAAACACAAATCACAGCCAACTAATTCGAAGTAAAAGTCTGCATAAACTAAAATTCTCGTTAACGAACGACCAGAATAGAAGCTGGTTCCGCAGAGAACGCTATTTTAAGTCGTAGAAATTCAAGTTTGGTGAAGGTGTTAGAGTCACGCAAACAGGGTGCCAAGCGTCCATTATCTCGAATCACCGACGAAAAACGTTCAACCGATAATCGTCGGGATTGCCGTCAAATTCTCGTTACGGTTGATTAGCGAGAGAACCATCGCATGGCTGTCTCTCTATAAGCAGTGGCGTGCCGTGGCTGATTTATCGGTGACACCGAAGTCGTCGGATCAAAGGACACATATATTCGAGAGAGCAGAGGCCTCACCGGATAGAAATTGCAGGCCGCGATTGCTGTTCGACTCTGACAACTAACGGGCCAGCGATAGAGATACATACACGCGCGTACAAAGACACATTTACTCACCTGACACGGTGAGATGGACAGTTCTGATTAATGGCGGATGAGCACTGACTTGACACTCGTACACGCCGCCATCTCGTTCGGTAGCCGAACGCAAAAGCAACCGCCAATCATTCGGCTTCTCCAGGGCCAGCGAGAATCTAGAGTCGCTCGCGTACGTGTCCAAGCCGATCGTGAGCAAGTGCAGCTCGTCGCCTCGTCTGCGAACCCACGACACCTGAAATCAAAACAGATGGGATTTTCAAAGGACGATTGAGGAGAACGAGAGGAGAGTCTCGAGGCTTTTAACTCGGTTTGTCGGACTTAACGATATTACGGTGTGAAGATCGAAGAACGCATCGATACTCTCGGTATTAGCATTGAACGTAGCGACGTTGCATGTGTCACAGCGATCATACCCAAATCCACGTCGTTTCACACTACCTGACAATGAATCTTTAGACTTTTATTTTACCTTTGCACATTTCCTGTCCGTGTCAACTCCTACAAACTCGACATATAAAAACTGCGAGCATTCGGCCACGAGACTAGTCGTGGGTACAGTCTTGGTCGCGATTTGAACAACTATTTTAATACTTTGTAACTTCGCTACTTCGTTGTAATATTGTACTTAACCACTTTGGTGAATAAAAGCATATAAAAATATTAAAGGACGAATTTTTATCACGAATTTTACCTGACACGTGCAACAGCGTTAAACGTAACAGCGTTAGGTGCCATTACTATGATCGGTACTACGAATAAGATTGATAATGTGAAGAAAGCACGAAGCAATAGACAGGCGATAAGATATCGCGCGAAGGAATAAATGGCGAATTGAGATTGCATATTGCAAGAGCCTAACACGAATTTTCCACTTTGCGCTTCTTACGTAAGACAATTATCTCTGTCTTTCGTAAAGAAGGATTGCGTCGCAGAATAAAATCTGCATAATTAGAAGTTGCATAATCGTGCAACCGACTGAAAGAATGAAAGAATTAATTAACGCTCAACGGCCAGAAAATCGAATAAAGATCTTGCTCGTTCGACACGACACTCTCGAAATCGAGTCTCTCGGAATCTGAATAAACAAAGAAAGAAAGAAAAGAAGAAGCTTCGCGCCAGTCTTGTAATAAAAATGATGAGTTTGCCAACTTCGTTTCGAACGTGTATCGACGTTTTCTTCCAACCTACCTACATCGGATGAATGTATATTCCTGTGAGATTCTACAGCGAAGAGACGCAGAAAGATTTCGCCTGGCGTATCAATCTCAAACACGAAAGCAAGTTATAGCAATGTAAATTTAATGTAAATCGGACGTCCTTTCCACGTAGCAACACACCGCGTGTATTCGAATTCAAATATCACGTTGCTCGGTAGGCGGCTGGCTACTCCGATCTTTCTTTCCCTTGATGCATGCCATCCGAAATAATCACCTTGCCGGGTTTCAACGCGGCTCAAAGAGAGCAAGGTGTCGCAAACAGGGCAGCAAGTACGCAGTAAAACCCTGGAGAAATGAAAACTTCGTTGACGAAACCCCGGGTGTCACGATATCAAAGCGCTCTGGATTTTATCTAAAAGCCAGGCGCAGATAAGGCCGATCTTCTTCTAGATACTGCGAACCGAGCAACGCGTAAAGAGCTCAGGGCTCTCCTTATGAAATGGATCCGAGCCTCGACCGATTGAAATTACCTCGGAAAGCGCTGTTTGGGGCCTAAGATTACTTTTAGGTACAGGGTATATAGTATTATAGGTTGACCGGAAAGTTTCTTTCCTTTTATAAGGAAATAATATTAGTTTTATATTAGTTTATCGAATTATGCACGAACATAATAGAAATAGAACGAAATGGATAAAACGGAAATTGTTGTTCATCTATTATCGCCTTGTGAAACGAAAGAAACTTTTCGGACAACCTAATACATTAACCCGACCAATAGACGTTAGTTCCTTTAGAATTTTAAATTGCAAAATTTATCAGCGCATTTTCTTATCTCGTTGCTGATGATCTAAGTCCTGTGGATCGCGTTTCGATAGAACACTTACGCAAACGTTAGTTTCTTTAGAAGTTGTAATATTCGGTACACAGGCTGCTATTGGTGACACGCTCATAAAATATGAGTCTGTTAAAATACGAAGCTAAGCGTAAGATATTTAGCGTAAAATCTTCGTATTTCTATGATCCATTATAAATCGTTCAAGAATTAATCCATTATAGCTGCGGGCCAGCTGCGAGGATTCGAGAGCTCCAAGCGAAACGTCTGGCGGAAATTCCGTCGGTACAATTTAATACAGTGCTCGCAGTCGGTGTTCCGCAGTTTGATACGAAGGAGTTAAAGAATCGTTAGGCGCGGCGTGGTAGCCAGGAAAGGGATTTCGAGGCGCTGCACCGGCCTCGGCTGCTCGAGACGCAAAGGACAGCCTGAACGGACGCCTATGGTCATTTGTCATTATTATAAAAGGCTGAGCAGTGAATAATTACATCTTAGGAAACTCGCTGTCCAACTACGCGCGTTTATTCCCATTTCTATTCACACGCTCTGTCCCTCCGGCGATTAATACTCGCGAGGAATTGTTAAATTGAAATCCGATGTTCTGTTTTGCGATTCTTTAGCCCGCTAAGTGAAAAGTTCGTTTGATAAAGCGAGAAAAGACTTTGATCGTAAACGGGGAAACATCGAGAGACAGGAGGATTCGCGGCAAGTTTCACGGGCGAATCGAAAGCTTCGATAACGGGACTCAACCTGTTAACCTTTCTATCGTTGGAATTCAATCGAGAAACGTTGCAATCAATTCGGAAGCTTCGCGAAGCGACATCTATGAGATTTTAATTCAGCAGAGGAATCGATACTAAAACAGCTTTGGAAATGAAACAAATTATTTAAAAGCGATACAGAAATGATAACCGAAAGGAAAATGTCGATTCCTTGTAACGATTATTCGAAATGAAAGTCCTACTCGTGTCTTTTTTTTAAATTCGTAGAACGATGGATTGCCGTGGTTTTGGATATTATTACAATTTTTTAGTGAATCGATATTCGAACGATATAAGATCGAACGAGTAGAATAAGACCAGATCATGATCACACGATACAGACTACTTGATATTCTTTCGTAGTAACGCTTCTTCGTACCATTGAAAGTGAAAGCTCGATATTTTGTTCGTTTCAATTTATATTGGATTGATTAAAAGAAAAAATAGAGCAAGCATCCGAGATCGATAATGCATCTACGAATATCAATATTTATCTTCCGTATCGCAACATTGAAAACAAGGCAATGAAACTAGTCAAAGAAATTCATCGCGCCGGATGTCACGCGTCGCTCAATTATTTTCACTTTGTCGATTGATTGGAAATTATTATTTCAAAACTGGAGGAAACGTGGCCTCCTGTTTTCTCAGTTACGAGGATCGTAATTTTTATTTGGAAAGATAATTTTGAAACAAGCGAATAAATGTAAATTTTATCGTCTTTACGAGACATTTCTTAATTAAGACATACTTTCTTTGGAAGATTCGTTAATTCCTTCGTATTAATTAGATATCCACCTTTTTCAATCGATGATATTTTATAACTGTTCTACAAGGAGAAAATGGTCTCTTTTAATTAAGATAGTAACGAGTGAATACAGATACTTCTCATATTCGTTAAATTTTTCTGTCTTTGAACGAGGCTAAGACCGAATGTACGAAGAAATTAACTTTTGTTAATTGCAAAGAAAAAAAGGGTTCAAACGGCTGGTATTGATTTGCCGCTTCATTTTAATAAATATTTCCTGCAAAGAGTGTTATACGTATGAACAAGTATGTTCGCGATTAATAACGAATTCGCATCTTACAATCTCGTTGCGAGCAGCAAGAAAAGAGAAAGCTTGATCAATCAAAATTAATCAGGTTAAAGACTTTGAAACTACTTTGTGATTTCCTACTGTCGAAAACGTTCGTAACACCTGTTCTCAGGGAAATTTGTACGCTCTGTAATTATAGTCATTCTTACATCCAAACCAGGCAGAACTTCAACTTTGTTCATCGATGAAGAATCTTTATTGTTATTGCGCTAGTTAGATTGAATTTTTTGAAATAATAAACACAGTAGTTTGTGTCGTCTGATCCTAATCCTCCCTATTCTATTTACCATTGATTATTTCACTAATTCGATAAAATATCGATCGTCTACTTGAAGTCATCGTTGTGTGAATACGTGTGCATATTACCGGGTTGTCGTTTCGTTGCTAAATAAATAAATAATCGGTGTATTTTATGCAAAAAAATTTACTTTAGGATAATATCCAAAGGGAAACTAAAAATTGTATTATTTCTCAAAGATCAATTACGTTTGGAACAACACCTTTCTTGTATCGTCTCGAATTATTCTTCAAAGACGAAGAACTATTTACGTAAAAATGTATCTTTCATATCTTGTTTCTCTCTTTTATCATTTCATATATATATAAATACCACATGTTAAAGATGAATTATTTCGAATATTATGCTTAGCATATTTCTAACGATACAAAATATACAGCAATGAAACGCATCATATCTCACACAAACTAAACTGTACAGTATAAGGTTTCTTTGAAAAAATAACTCGACGATTCCTTGAAAAACTGTTGAAATGGATCCCACTTCAAGGAAAACTCCACATCTTTTCTAGAGTTTAGTTTTCTTAGTTCTCGAAACCACTGAGTATTGTTTAGCACTGAATGAACTTGAAGGGCCTCTCAGCCTCATAGTTTTCTAGGAACATGCCTTGCAACGGGGTACAGACAGGCCAGTTTTCCGTAATTTTCCGTAAAAATACCCATAGGCTCGTGGCTTCGAAGCTCCTTCGTAAAGTAACGCTGTATGTTGTATTTATACTTAAATTTGCTTAAATATATTTTTCTATTATATTATACATTCCACGCATGTCCTCTCTCTCTCTCTCCCTCTATTACGAGATAAAACCTTAACAAAAACAAAGCACGAGATAAATCAACGACGGCTGTGAGACAAAGACTGTCTCGTTTTCACTCTCGTTGAACAAAGACTCGCTAAGCAAAGAAAAGGGTCGTTGATATTAGACGCGAAAGAAACAACAGAGAAGAAAAGAGTGTGGAACGATAGGACGGCGACACGTAGTGTGCTGCAGCTCCCGATAACAAGGCGTAATAATGTTTGCCTGTCGCTGCAGTGTCCGAGATAAATCGTCGTTCGTCGAATCAGCAGTTTAAAATACGAGATAGACGAGAAAGGTGAACGTACCTCGCGTACTCGACAGACCAGCCAACGATCACCTAAGGAGGATACAGAGATCCGATAAAACTCGATACTCTCGCTGAAATTGGAGCGAATCGATCGTATCGATCATCGACGCGCTTACAAGTGGGACGAGATCTGTCTCTGGAAAGTAGTAGCCTCGCGTGTGCCGGTCGAGCCAGAAAAAAGGAGAAAAGAATTGTATGGAATTTCCACGCGTGCCACTGCACCACTTTTCCGAATACGTTATGCGTGTCGTACGAGACATTCCGTAATTTTTCACAAAAAGAAACCGCTATTTCTATCGTGAAACTTGCAAGTAAAATAACGCAACCCTGAAGCAACGCAGAGGAATCTTTGAAAGACAAGATGGCTAAGGAGATCCAATTCCGCATTTTTCTGCAATAGGAAAATTTCCCGAGAACACGAGGAACGAGAGAAACCGGAATCATGGCCATTTCTCTTCAAGCTTGCGGGATTCGGTTCGAGTCTCTCGAAGGTCCTGGGACGCAATCTGGACAATTCAGATGTCAAAGGATCGTAGACGGAGCAAATCAGGGTTAAGAGACCAGACACGAACAACGGTTAGAGGCACTCCACCCGGACTAGCCTGCGATCCGCGAAATTTCATAGTCATGACCTCGCAACCAACCGATGTAAGCTTAGCCATTTTAAGGATCATAGGTCAGACGAACTGGGACCACTTTCGGGTAGAATAAATTACAACTTCTCCATCGAACATATTTTACTTTGGCATCGTTGTTTAATCGTTTACTCTATTAACGTATCGTGTTGACACAATTTTTTAACACGTTGAATTTGATATATTTTACTCCGAATAGATTGAAAAATTCATTTCTGCAAAATAATATATTACATTTGCGCGCTTTTTCTCCACGATGTTAACTGAATCGTTCGTATTGTCGAGAATTGTTTAGTCCGTGAAATTTATCTCGCGTTAGTCGTTCGAAACAATTTTTTAACCCATTTTTAATTTTTATCGCGATAATACAAGGTGCGTCTTACAGTTTAGATTTTAAGAGGCTCGCCTGACACAACGGACCATCGACCCTCGAGATGATCCGCATGATAGTAATCGTTCGTTACGAATTTCGAAATTATGCTGGTCAATTTTCTGGCAGCATCTAAATAGAAAATTGTCAATAACGATAAGATAAATATATCATTGGTGATGAATAATTTGCACAAATTACGCTATTCTTTCATTCGATCTAGATACATTTCCAACCATGAATTTCATAATAGAATCTTAGCTATTCGATCTGTGTGGAAATTTCAACGGGGCTCGAACTCTCCACCGACCTTCTCCATCTACTTTTTTTTTATTTTTAGCAGATAGTGAAAATAATTAATAGGTCAGCGATGCCGTGCATGTACGAGCAATTACGAAAGTGTAAGGTCAAGACGCGTGTTGTAGTCTGCTCGCATATATGCATATCGGAGCGTGCAGCTGCAGCCTGCTGCCATAAGCTGGAACCCAGCATCCGACCGTGAATATAATAGCTGAGTAACGTTATCTCTCGCTTCATAATTTAACCTGCCCCTCCCTCAGAAAGGAGAAACCGTTCGAAACGAATTACGTGTTCCGATCGTTGCACGCTCGTGCAAAAATTCGAACGATCTTATTGATCAGACGTGCGACGACTACTCACCGTAAAGTTGCGTACGATTATCGAGACATGTGTAGAAAAATTAAATTTCAAAAATTGGATACCAGATTGTTCGTATCATTTTTAATACGAACTCTTATCTATAATAAGAATACCGGATAAAATTTTATTCGTTAAGACATTAGTGCAAGTGTTTTTAATAAAACAATGTTATACCTTGTATGTTTAAGATATATAGTCTCATTATTATTATTTATTGAGGCTTTTACCAAACTGATAAAGACGTGAAATGAAATACTTTAGATGCTTGTAAGATCTATTTGAAGATATTCATTAGCGAGAAAAGCGAACTATTTTTGACAAAAAAGACTCGTGTCGTTATAGATGGAATAATATTATAATCGTTGTTAAATATTTCTGAACTTTCGCTAGGAATTTTTCCAACAGCCATAGACGGAGAAGGATCATTAAACGCGTACGTGTAGAGATTCCTTCGTTTCTTGAAATTTCCGAAATCTAAGGAATTGGTGAAATCTTAGAACGCAGCGGTGTAAAAATATTTTTATCTAACGGTACTGGTAATCGCAAACGATCCGAGCCAATTTCGAATTTTCGGCAACTTTCCTATTAAATTTAATGCCAGTTTAACGCCATTTATGCACCAGCATCGTATATAATATCAAAATCGTTTTACAAAGTCTCATATACTTTAAATGGAATATGAATATTTCATAAAACCGAGTTTCAAAAATTTCAGGCCAGAAATAAAAAATTTCGCAAAATAATTCACTGTACTTTTCGAAACTGCGCCGTTACTAATTAACATTTTAACGATAGAATAAACTTTCAAACCTCTAATCAGATCAAAATTTCCAATGCTTTTTAATCAACAACGAAATAAAATTCAAGAATAGGAAAGAATAACGTAATTTATGCCAATTATTCATCACCATTGATATATTTATCTTATCGTTATTAACAATTTTCTATTTAGATGCTGCCAGAAAATTGACCAGCATAATTTCGAAATTCGTAACGAACGATTACTATCATGCGGATCATTTCGGGGGTTGATGGCCCATTGTGTCAAGGCAAGGATTAATACTTTAACATCGTAATAAAGCTCATCTGATATTAAGTTTATAACAGCGAATATTACTCGTTGATCTTAACTATAAGAGCAAACACTGGTCCCATTAGAGGGGAACTTTCGCCGTATACTTTTCTTTCTGTCAAAAAGAAAGATGTTCTTTCTATGTTACTGTTCAACTCTTTCCAGATAAATAGAAATTACGAGGAAAGTCAAAAGCCCAGCAATAGCTACCATATTTCCTTCTTTTCCTTTTTTTTTCTTTTTTCTTTTTTTTTTTTGCAATCCACTGCAGTTCACTGTTGACAAAGTTGACCATATTTCAAATACACCGCCTCCACTCTCTTTATTACTAAGTTGCAACCCAGGATTTACTATCCCGATATGTCTGTGTCTTTCCTAAACGATCAAAATCGACTTTTATAAAGTCGATACTTCTCCTGGTGACTCGGACACCGAGTAATTTCAATCTCTGACGAAGTCGATAAAAAACAAATGATTAATTTACCTATCGATGAAAAATGAAAGAAACGTGTAGCATGAATCGGTATCGTTAAAGGATTAAATGCAGTGGCTCGCGAAAGTATTTCAACATCAATCACAGCAAATTTATATATTTTCAGCAAGTGTCGATATATTCAATAATTGAACTACTTAGATACTTTCGTGATCTCCATTGCAAAATATACGTATACTTGCGTTAATTGTAATTTCTATTCGCATTTTCAGATTCCTCTCAAACTTTAGCAACGTAATCGTGATAATCGGCCCTCGTAGTAGCGCTAATGAAATTTCAGAACGTGAAAGTATAACACAGATAATGTAAGTGTTGGAACACAATCTGCTAGAGTGAAATCTTTTCTTTCTTCAAGACGGCTACTCCGTACGAGGAAGACGAAGAATGTTAATACACTTCGAACTCCGTGTGATTTATACGAAGGAGGATTCGCGCGAGAAAAGTTGTATCCTGGTCTACGTTTATCGAGACTGTCGATCACGACGACGGTATAATTTTACCATAAGCTAAGCGAGTCCGTGTCGAGCCAAGTTCCGTAAATTGTTTAACTTTATACCTTCTCGCAGGGCGAGTGCTTGCACTTCGCCATCTTATATTCCAGGCCAGGCGATATGGACCTCGTATGATCAAATTTTTCCAACACCAACACCAACACGACCCTACAACGTTAACAGAGAGAAGAAGAAAAAATTCACTCGCATGCCCCTGGTAATAACGACCACGATTTCATTAGACCAGAGTGCTCTAGACATCCGACAACATTCAGATTTCCGACTCAGATCGAAAGGATGATAGCCACGTGTTTTTGCCATTCGGGCTGCTCGCGTTCATCCAAGTTACGTTGCAAGTGTGAACTTTCGAAATATGTAAATGAGGCTTTCAAAGAATTCTTTTCGTTTGAATTTGAAGTTGCTGGTTTTTAATTACTTTGCTTCGGAGAGTTTATGCGATCATTTTTACGATTAAAATTTTCGAGAGATTTTTTCGTAGATTGGAGATATTCCTCTGAAATAATTACTCGTAAAATATTCAGCGATATCTTTATACGTTTGATCAAAGATTCGATATTAATCGCTACTACTGCGCACGGATTTATGAAAATCCATACATTTATGAATGCAATTAAATGGAACTAAATGCAATTAAATAGAGATTCGTTTCGCATACTAAATGTTAGAACGAACACTTTAATTTGCATATTTCCGTGTTCTCTACGTTTTACCACTTTTAAATTCTCCATAAATGTGGAAAATTGTACGATCTTCTAATCACCATCGAATTATATCAATTGTTTATCGAATATTACGTTTATAACGATATCTATTTATGTAGATTAAGTGGATCGAGATGTATTTTATCGTTTTGAACGTTTGATCAACAGTTTTGATCATTGTACCAAAGAACTGTAAGGCATTTGAATGGAAAAATGGAGATAAGTTTCGTATAACGAACCTATAAAGTTGTAATGAAGCCGCGGGATCGAGTAACAGTTCGGATACAGACCGCCTTAAGGCACTGCTACCTCACTGCAAACTCTCGAGAAGATTAGGTAAGGCAGTTAGGACTTACGATAATCACAACGTGGTAACCTAAAATATACTTTCGTTTGACTTTGAGATATTTGGAACCGTGAAGATTTATTTACAGCGAGATGTAATCAGCCAGATTACATCGAATAATCGTGATCCTATGTTCACTTTCAAATACCTAATTAATAAAGAAATGACATAAGGTACTCTTTGTTGAAGTAACTACTTCAAGAAAAACTCTACATCTTTATTTATGTAGTAACTTGATGGGTCTTAGCTTGATGGAAGGACAAGTAAAGGATGCTTTATTTGTTAACAAGGTGATATGGTTTGTGTGTTTAATAACGATGAATATAATAATAAAGAGTGACAGGTTATTCAGTGATAAACAATGTCAACGTGTTCGTTCGGCTTAGCGGCTTTATACATCCAACCTCTCGACGTGTGCTCCTAGAATCTTCAACAAGGACTACTTTTCTTAGATCATTTCTTGGGCTTCTCGGGGAGACGACCCCCAGTACGCTCGGATCACGTCGCCGTTCGCGCCTATGATCACATATGCCGCATTCGTTTGACACAAGCGGCCGCAATCGACGTTTCTGGGAGTCGCTGCTTGGATGCGCTCGTCGATACATTGTATGTCCCTTGTCACGGTGGTCCCGGGAATACAGCGATAGAATAATCATATCTCGCATACCTTAGCCATCGAAACAATAACTAAGCAGTAATAGGATGCCTATGTAATGGGCACCCAGCGATAACCCCTCCACAGGAACCAAAACCCTTGATATAAAAACTATTCTGTTCTGTTATAACATTCTGTATCGTTACTCTGTCAGTTTCTAATAAATTTTGTAACAACGATCATAATTGAAATACGAATCTCTCACTTCCCGTGCGGAACGTGAAATAATCTCGAATCGACGCGACACCCTCGTCGGGCAGACAAGGAGATCCGCCTGTGACATTGTATGACCGCGAGCGACGGTCAGAAACGCGACCTATACTAAAACCTCTCAGCGTAACAGAACGTGCAGCTCCCTCTTTCCCATACTACATTTATGTATATCCGTGACCTGGAGACTGCTATTACCCAGAAATATCCTAAATAAAAAGAGGTGCATATTATTGTACCCTTGAGTATACATTATGTTTTGGGTTGCGAGGTCTAAGAACAAAGAAAATAATAAACAGATTTCTATTTATGTTCTTTGTAGCCTTTAGCTAAAGCTATAAGGTTAACTTTTTTGATAATGTCCTTTTGCTATAAGTATATGAACGTGCTCCCTATCATTCCATTGTCTACTGTCTAGTAACACTAAGAGAGTAAGGATCTGAATCAGCATAAACTTCTACTTGTACGTTATACTTATACCTTTAATTATTTCAATATACTTTTCTATTACAAATTTATCCACTCGTTCTTCAATCAGTCAACCTCAACCTTAACACGTTTAAAAAGATGCAAGTCTACTTCAGTGTTACATTTAGATGCCACAATTTATACAAAAGATTAGACGCAACTTATACAAACTTAATAAAAAGAAAGTTGATAATCTTCCAAATGTTAGTTCCAGTAGAATTCAGTGATTTTTGGTTCGTAGATGATTTCGAATTAGGTTCGATGAGAGTTTTAGGTGTATCGTGATGTTTCAAAGCACTCGGTGGTTGCAGAAGCCTTCGAAGGTATCGATGGTTGCAAGGGTATCCGATGATTCAGAGGAAATCGGAGTTTTCCAAGCCATCCGGAAATTCCGATGGTATCGAGAAGCTTAGAACGAGCCATAGGTTGATGTCGGATATTCTCGAAACTTCCTCAAGTTCGGATGATACTGCTGACCTCTGAGCTAGCTGGACATCGTGTAGGTCTTTGACCTCTATGATTCCACAGACACTGGAATTCTGTCACCTTTTGCGAGACCTCTAACCACTGATATCTGCGAAACGTTTGGATAGTCTTTAAACCTTCCGCAAACACGAAACTTTTCGATGGCTGTGGAATTTCTAGCAACCCTGCAACTCTGTAATAATCTTTGGTCCTTTTAAAGTTTGATGGTAAATCTTCCTCGAACCTCAAAACGATCGTCGAACTTCAGGATGATCTTCGAATACCGGAATGATCTTTGAACCTCAGAATGATCTTCGAATCTCAGAATATTCTTTGAACTTTGATTCGCTATGTCAAACTTACAACGTTATAAACGATCAAGATTTGTTTGCTCACTGGTGAAAATAATTTTCAGTTGGGAACAGCCTCTTGCGGTGACCGATAAGCTCGATATTGTGTTAAAAAATTGCCTTTAGCTATCGAAGATCGTTCAAGATTCAGCGATCATTGTCTTCTACTCAAACAAAAATTACCCTTTTCCTCGATGACGGCCGATTTCAATCAATTCCTCTGTGTCGTTTTTCGTCAAATTGTTATATCATACGATACATAAATTAAGGGAAGATCGTAGAATATTAGAATAAACGAGCGTACTAGGATATTAATTATAAGAATGCTCGTTTGCATACCAAGTGAAATTACATTTAACAGATTTAATTCAAACAATAGATCATTGGCAACTGCTCGACGCTAACTAGATCGTATAAAGTAAGTTTTACGATATTTCGTTTTACTCGATTACTCTGTTGATGGCACGAACGCCACACGAGTAGTTCTGCGAGGGTATAAATATTGCGTTGCCAGTCGAACGGCAAGGGTGTGTTCTTTTCTCCACCCTCTTCTTCTTCCTTTTCTTACGGTCGAACCGTGCGGGTGCAAGCGTCACGTCGGTTCAGAAAGCAAAAGCGGTTCGCTCGAGGGTTCTCGAAAGAAAAGATATGAGACTGAGACACCGTAGAAGAGGAACGTCGATAGAAAAAAGGAGAGAGAGAGAGAGAGAGAGAGAGAGAGAGGGTTGGAAGTTGAAGAGAAGGCGCATCGTCGCGTCCCGATTAAAGAGGATTCGGTATCTTTGTTTGCTGGCGAATTAATCCGAGCTCAAGGCCACTTTTACGCGCAGCCGTCTCTGATCCTGTCTCATCCGCACGAGGACTATAGCCTCCTTTGGATTTTTTCATATCTGCCAAGCGTTACCCACGGTGAGCCAAGTCCCCAAGGATTTTCCACGACTTTGTACGCTTATCCGGTTAAATTCCACCAACATCCTGCCACGATATACCATACGGGATTACTCGTTTTTAACGTAACTTCCTATTTTTGTTTCAAGATCATATCGTTTTAGTCGAATTCCAACGAAAGTCCATCCAAAGTTAATCTTTTCAAAAATTCCTCCACGTTTCTTCGTACGAATTATCAAGGCAAGAAATCTGACGTATTCGACGTAACGTTAACAGTTCCAATTAAAAAACAAAAACTACGAACCATTGTCAACCGTAATGAAGCATAAACCACGTCACCAAAATCGCTCAAAATCGCAATTCACTTCGAACTAGCCTATTAATTTGCCCTTTGAAGTTTCGTTTCACGATCGTTGACAAAGGATCCGTGTCCCAAGATTCTACGATTCGCGTTCGGAAAATATTTTTCCAAGGGTTGGTCGATGGAATTAATGAGGGAAAAGTAAACGAGAGCGAAACGGAATTCCCTTGAACGTCCCGAGCTGTTAGCGTGACACGTAACAATTTCACCTCTCTCTCTCTCTCACTCACTCACTCTCTCTCTCTCTCTCTCTCTCTCTCTCGGCTCATCCCTCGTATCGTCG
Organism: Bombus terrestris; assembly: GCF_910591885.1. Taxonomy (NCBI): domain Eukaryota; kingdom Metazoa; phylum Arthropoda; class Insecta; order Hymenoptera; family Apidae; genus Bombus; species Bombus terrestris. Next base: position 1,466,392 of record NC_063279.1, on the reverse strand, counting down.
CGATTCGCTTGCGAGCAATTAGCGCCAGCACGCGCTTACTCGTTAAGCTAATTACACGTGTACAAACTTGCAGTGGCTGTTAGACGAAAGGAGAACCGTCAAAAGTTGCCTTTCCCTGGTCGTTATAAGTGGAAAAGTAGGTGGCAGCGGTGCTCCGGTGACTCGAGGGTCACGCCGATGGTTCGTTGGAAACGCCAGCATCTCCACGTTACTGATTCTTCGCTTCTCCTCTCTCTGTGACCGACTTAAGAAACTCCTCGAATACGTAAACGTACTGAGATTGTCGAACCGAGTTGAACGAGGCGCGACGATTATCAGCGCGATGGCAAGTTGCAGAGTAACGCGATCACAAAATGCAGATGGCTCGAGAATACAGAGTTGCAACTTTGCTTCGATCGAATATTTAGCTCTTTCGCGTTCTCTCGGTCTTCAAAATTCTTTCTCTCCTTCGAAAGTGATTCTCTTCTCTCGTCTCCCACCGACATAGCAAGCTTTCTACGTATTTACGGGAAATTTCAAGATACCAAAATAAAAGGAATTCTCGTAACGTACAAAATATGCGAAATATTCAAAGTAGAGAGTCCTGATCATAATTTCTTAATAGATAAAAAAGAGTCTCTATCAGGTTTTATTTCCTTAGTGACGTTTATAAAGTTATAATTTTACATAAAAAGTCGGTCATCTTTCGTAGTCGATCTTTTCGTATTTCATATTTTGCATCTTATTATACTTTATATTTAGTCCTTTTTAATTTGGGACTTTTAGGAATATTTTGAGAAATTTTAGATTCCGTGGTCAGATGACTCGCCTCGTATCGGCGGCAACGTAATAAGTGCTTCTCTAGCGTATATATAAAATTTGTTTGTTTAATGCAGATCCTCTTGGACTAATTGTAGGTGAACCAAGAGCGTTGCGGTCTACCGACGGACGAACGCAGCGTGCTTATCTTAGACCGTTCAACGAGAATGTTTGACTCGAGTGCTTTGAATTATAACGCGAAAGAACGGTTCGCTATTACTTAAGGATGATCATACTATTCATACATCTTCTGAAACTCAGAATGCATAGGAAAGGAGCATAAAATTCACTTTATATCGACTGGCAACGATGGAGACACAGGGAAAGAAGGTCAACCGAAACAAACTCCTCGTAACTTTTCAAAAAGAATCGCACAAATTGGATCCGATCCACCATCTGATACAGTTGCGATAAAAAATCAAAAAAGAAACGCATCTTTCTATGCCGATCCGAATATCGATCGATTGCTGTAACGGCGATTGATCAGAAGGAGACAAAATTTCACGTAAGAAGAAACCAGATTGTCCAAAGTATAGCGTCGTTAAAATTATCAATCGACGTTGCAGAGAAACGGCTCTTTTGTTGGTGTTAATGAAGTTTCAGATCGAGTCGAGCTACCAACCTCTTAAGACAACTGACAGCCTTCCAGAAGCAAGTTTCAGCGTTGGATGGTGTATCTCCGCGAAACACCGACTTTGGACGCGATCTTAGACGCACGAGAAGTTCTCATGCGGTGAATAATTAAAAGTTTTAGGAGCTTTCACAGTCGTTGAGATTTAGAGCGGGCGTACTAAACGTCAGATTCTTTGCCAACTAGTAAATTACATCAAATCGTTGTTTCCGGTGTTGGGAAATGGAAGAATCTTTCCAATTTTTTTCAAATATTATTGGGTCAGGTTATCCACCTCCAATGAAAAGAACTCGTAATCGGTTGTCTTCGACTGCTCGAATTACCGATAAAGATTTTGCGTTCGAGATTTATGAACGTCTCTCGATCTTAATAACAATTATAATGAAGTAAAATCTGAATAAATCGTTGCATATTGATTTCAATATAACCCAGTCGAGCTGAATAAATCTTGTATACTAAAAGCAATTATTTATTTCGAACAACTTTAATCCTCTCTCGTGCCAGTATTCCTGCACATAGCAGGTTAGTCGAAACGTGGAATTTATTTGCCAATTGCGTTAAACGCTAGTTAACGCTACCCATGTGCGTGCAATTTATTGATTAGATCATTGAGAGAATACAACGGTTTGGAATCTTCGAATAGTGCAGCGCTTTAATCAAGTGCAACGAGCTTTGAGATTTCCTTCAATTGAGGCGAAGAGCACGACCTTTGGAATAATTCAGGATAGTGCTATGCTTTTGAATAAGTGCAACAAGCTTTTTTGATTCATTGCTTTCGGTCGTAAGCCTCAACTAGAATAGTAAACAAAACAAATCTAATTGAAATAGTTCTTAGACTGTTTCTGGTGGCAGCAACTACCCTATCGATCGGAATTTCGAATTTAGATATCGAATCGTATCATCACGTTCAAGCGAACGCGACAATTCATCGAGAACGTGACATAATAAAATTTTTGGTTTGCTAAAATTCATTATAATTGTTATTAAGGTCGTTTGATCTACGTATGCGTGTAATACAGTTAAGGAAATAGAAGGAAATGGGAAATGCGTATAAAATATAAATCCAGGTAATTTAAACGGAATAAAAATTGTCAGAAGAATTATTATGTTTGTAAAACAGCGAAAGAAAAATTACATTCTTTTAACGATATCTCAATGATATCAACTACGATCATTTCAATTGAATTATCCGCGCAAGCTTTCGTAATAGGATGTAACAATATCAAGAATATTTTCAAATTTTCATCGCACCTACCGTTTATTAGTTAAACAAGCAAACTGTAATCTCGAGTATATTAATATTTTAAGTAAAAGTGTTCTCTATGTATATAGTATCTATGCATGACACGAGATAAAGTAAAGTAAAAGGAAGATTTAATCATTACAAGCTTAAATTTTCCAAGCTTTTTAACTGAAAACACCTTCCACGGCGTGATAAACGTGTTTACTTGGGTTCTTGGCTTCGGTACGCGAAGAAGGTACAGTTAATAAGCCAGGATCTTGGATTTATTAACTTTTTAACTGGTCTGCGCGCTTCTGCAACATTCGCGGTCGCCCTGTATAATCTGTACACCGTGGAGAATCACGTTAATTTGATTTTTCCGTAGTCATTTTGAAAACTTGCCACTTATTAACTGGCTCAAAGTAAAAACGACCAAACTTCTGGCAGTAATTTCAAGTTTACGCGAAAGTGAATCCGCGTTTCACGTTGCAGGAACGTTGCTACGAGATCAATGGTGCCGTTAATTATATCGCGGATATTAATAAACAATCTATTGCGAAACATACGATACTTTCGTAGTATTCAAATATTTGAAGAATTTGCAAATGTAATTTCTAACTCGTTCTTTTTTCATTCAAAATGAAAAGGTATTTTTCTGATTTTTTTTTTTTTTCTATTTGTTAGCCTTTTAGAAATTTTTTTAGTTGCTTTCAAATATCAGATACAAAGTTCCTCTCGCGATTTTCTCTCTTTTTAGATAAATCGATACATTTGTAGAATCGATATAATTTTATACAACGTGTTTCGGAATCCAATATTTTCAATTTCGTTTATGCATCTCGTCGCTCGAAACTTTACCGAACCGTCACACGAATAACTATTGCGTGATTGCTAGCGGACAAACGTTCGCGTAAAAATGCTTTCAGCAGAAAATTTTTATTTTATTTTAGTATCCGTATTATTGTGCCAATTTTATTACTTTAGAACAAATAAATCCTTTCCATATTCGTCGATAATTTTACTCGTCAAGATTCACAGTCACAAATTATTAACTTCGAATGATGCTTAATACCTCATTTTGATACGTCGTATCAGAGATCAACAAATAAATTCCTACAATTCACCAACGATAAAACCGCAGAAGCGCGTGAAAATCTCTCAAAAAAGTTTTACGATATGTACCTAGGTTATCGAGAATCCAATAATGTTTATTTAACAAGAGCCCTCGAGTTCGTATGAAAATCTTTACTCTTGAAATATTTTCCAAAAAAAAAAAACAATTTTAATTTATTTAACCCAGGAATACTTCATATTCCCTTACGCTACCACTGGCTTCCTTGTAATTTCGTAACGAATTCTTCAATACAGGCACAACGAGGCGTCGCAATCTCCTTAAAATGATTGGCGAATGCATAGACTGTGAATTATATTAGATCGTCTGAAAAGATTCTTTCGCTTTATAAGGAAATAACGGATGCACGACATTTTTCGTTTTATATTATTTTTGTCGAATTACCAATGGTCCATTTTGTTCTATCAAAATAAAGATCACAACGTTCGATAGATTAGGTTTCATGTTTGTATAAAGATGCGTCGTTGTAAAACACGTGTCTGTAAAAGAAAAACACTTTTCCGACAACATAATACATATACATAACGCAATTTCAACTAAATCGAGAAGCGTAAAAATTTGTAGAATATACGTAATACGAAAGTATATGTAAAATATTCAAAACGAGACATCCGCTTAGAATTAATTTAATTTTTTTAATTATAACCACATTTTATTCATCGCCAGACATCGCCAAACGATTCAAGACGCGTGCACGCAATTACCTTATCGGGTCTCAAGACAACAACTTGCCTCGCTCGATCAGGCTTGACTTCGCTTAAGGAGATTGAATCACAAGAAACGCAAGCAGAATATGCTCGTAGCTCGGTCGTTCGAAAACACGGGGTTTGCGCGCGATATTGCCAGGTTCGACAGCGATTTATCGGCGAGGTACCGCGAGGTACACAATAAGCGGAACGGAAACATTTGCCGCTATTTCCTAACGCGCGACGTTCTTTTTATCGCCGATGCTCGAGCGGAACTCGTCGTTGCGACGTCGAATAACGTCGCTGAAGGAAAGGAAACTCGTTGTCCCGCGGAGACAGCGAGGCGCGGCGCAAATTTATCGCCATCTCTTCAACGGATTTATATACCAGCGCGGGATGATTTTTACGCGAACGAGGCAACAGCTTCTTCTTCTTCTTCTTCTTCTTTTTCTTCTTCGGGCAATAGAAGGTTGTATTATAGCGAAATGGTACTAGCTTCGTACCATTGCGAGAAGACGGCATGGTTCGCTTAAAGTGGCCACCGAGGAACAAAGTTGTAACGTTCGATGCAAAGTTTCCAGCCAAGTTGGTTTGCATCGATGGTGAAAGAGATTAAATCGATGGAAACTGTTTTGCTATTGCAACGTTCAATGGAATTCGATAGGTTTAAGAGATTAAAGGATTAGGTCTGAACGCGTTGTAATTGAGTTTCATGGGTTAGGTGTTTTTATAGATTACGTATTTTATAAGTAACACGTATTTTACACCATATTGTAGTCAGCAGGAAATTTCAATATTCTACCATTCTGTGTTCAGATGTCCTTACGCGCGCTTGCTTTCTGAATTTCTTCTTCCTTCCTCCTTGCCCGAGGCTAGCTAATTTAACTCGGAAATTGAAGCAAGACACCGATATATTAATGAAATTAACGTAAAGCGAATATCGTATATGGAAGTACACGTATCTCGTAAATCGGATACAGGTATTTTCTTTCGCAGTTGGATCTTGCAAAGCGCAATTAAAATACAATTATTGCCATGTTTTACTGCAATATTCGTGAAATTATCGAAAATTAAATGATATCGAGGAGAACAAAGACGCGATAGATAAAACGCCAACTTTCTACAGCGAGGAAAATAATCTTACGGGAACGTTCCATTAGCTACCACGCGAATGGATCATTAGAGGTACAAAATACAATATTTTTCCAACCGCTGCGATCGAACTCTGCGTCGGCCAATTGAATTAAACCAAGGAAAAACATTTTACTAATATCGTAAATACATAAAATTCTATTAAACGAACCACGTTCGGCAATTTTATCCATATTAAAATTTATTGCTTCAAAAATTAAAAAAATATTCCTATAATCAACGACGAATATTATACCGAATGCAGTACACACATATATAATTTATCGTGCATTTTCAAAAGTAAATTACAATTCTCTCACGCTGCTTTCGCCGTTGAATAATATTTATTTACTTAACAGCTATTTATCGATACTTGTTAATATTTATTATTATTTATTTACCAACACCTATTTAATAATACTTATTTATTTGCATAAGAATTCTTCCCTCATTCTCGGTAAAAATCATATCATCGAGCAGAAAGATACCGAGCTACTTTTCTTATAGAAAAGGACGTGCTCGTCGAAGACGATGTAAATTTTTCGAGGAAATCCGACGCGAAACCGATTGTCGTCACAAATTTCACTTGATTTCACTTGATCGTCGAAACGACCACGAAACGAAGTTAACTGTAAAATGAAACTTTAGTGGCTTACATCAGACTGACAAAGGACAGAGGCGCGTGTCACGCCGATAAAATCTCTTCTAGTCGAACAGCTACGAAATTAAGAGGAAAATATTTGACCGTCGTTCGACGGAATTTTCTTCCTATGAAAGTTAGACTAAATGGAAAGAGGAGAAACGATAACGGATAAAACAAACGCAACCAGATATTCCTCGTGAACGGGGAGTTAACAACGCAAAGCTTTTAGGAACGAGAAAGCACGAGAAGCAGAAAGAAAGAAAGACAATGTCGAACTGGCAATTGGGACGGAATCGATATCTGCTGCTTTATTTTTCTAAGAGATTTACCGATTTACCGAATCTATTTTTTCGCGTGTATAACTCCGTCCTGATTGCGATACAGTTTTGCGGAAACTTTTTGTTACAGCTGTGCTAGAAATTAGAGACAAAGCACGTTAACGAAGCATCTCTGCTTCCTTACGATATATTATCATACGACATAGTAGAGAAAAATTTGTTCCTCGATAGTTTGTCGCTTCGTTAAATTCTAATGTAACTGAAAAATCGTAGGTCGCGCTCTAAAAACTTTGTAGAATTTATGGTGCAACAGCGACGTAATAAAACGAATTATTCCGCAATGCAAGATTTTGCCAAAGGAAAATCCTCCGAAAGGATAGGAAAAACACAAGAGTTTCGTGAAAAGGGAAGCACAATCGCGTGAGAAAACTGTGGATAACGTAATTTCTGAAATTCTTTAAGAAACGTCCGGGTCGCTGAATTCACTGCGAGATTATACGACTGATGCTCCGCCGAGGATCGAAATATGTACGAGCACTGGCTGCAATGTCGAGGAAAGAAGAGAAATGAGGATTTACCTTAAGCGTATCCTGCAGGTTTTGTACTCTACAGTGCATATATACTTGAGCACCGAGTTGCACGGTAATGTTGCTCTCTGGATCTTCGAAAAAGGGCCTCGGCTCCGGAGTGCCGCTCGTCTCTGTTGCGAAACTTTCCACCTCGTATACCTGTAAATCACAAGGAAAACATTTCACAAATTCCCCTGACATTTTTGTCTCGCGTTTTTTATGCAAATCTCCTATCCCCATCCTATTCAACATTTTTATTACGTCAGTGAATTGCGTCTTACTATTATCCGTAGCGTATTATTATCGTTATTGCTGTAACGAAATCGTTTTAGCAAAATTATCGTCCGTTTATTGGATTTTTGTATTTCTATCGCAACGTATTAGGTCGTCCGCAAAGTTTCTTTCGTTTTATAAGGCACAACATTTTCCGTTTTATATTATTTCATCGAATTACCTATGATCCATTTTGTTCTATCAAAATAAAGATTTGACAGATTAGGTTTGTTCGACATGTTAGTATAAAAATGCGTCGTTGTAAAAAAAACGTGTCTGTAAAAGAAAGACGCTTTTCCGACGATCTAATACGAACGCCGTTTCGATAACATAAAAAGATCGATAAATTGCGTAAAGAGGATCTCGGTGAAGAGAGAAAGAAGAATTTTGTTTCTCAATAATTTTCATCTCCTTCCGTCCAATTTGCCGTTTGATGTATTAATGTAGAAATAATATAATAATAATACGATACTTGGGTTTCGTCGAAAGGCTATAAATTACAGAAGAAGAATCTTGATAAGAAGCAAGGGAAGAATTTAGGTCGAAGAGAAAACAGATTGGCCGCTTTGTTAAAGGTAACGTAAATATTTGAAAGGACTTTTGTCGCGTTCAGCTTCGCGTCGTCATAAAGAGATTACCGCTTTGTCCAACAAGCAGCTGGAGAAACGCGACAAAAAGTGGGCTTCGTAGCTTTTCGAAAAGACATTTTAACTGCTCATTCCAATTATACAGCCGACTTACCTCGGTAAAAGGCGAACTGAGCTCATGCCAGAACGACCTCGGCAGGTTTTCCAGTCCAGGAAACGGCTTAGCACCTGAAACAATTTAGAACCAGATTATACGTTTCGCAGTCTAAGCTTTATTACACGGATACAACGATATAATTAAACTTTCCCGCAGATTTACTGCCCTCTCTTATATCCACACTTCTCGTTACAATAAACGAACGACACCCTTGATTATTCCAACGAATACGAGCGTGGTTAGCCTGATTAATCGATTCGACGTACATTATTTCATGATAACGAAAATTTCATTAAACGCCATAGAAACGTTCGGCCGATTAAACAGGTATTATACGTAACCGAATTGGCCTCGTTACGCGGTCCTCGAATGTATCATATTCCTCATAATCGTTCGAAGGATACAATTTTCACGCTTTGATTCGATTTCAGGACGAAAGTTCATTTCAAATCTTTATCTTATTTGATCGATTTTTAAATTTTAAATCGTCATTACTTCGACGGATAAAGACATACTTAGCGTTGTACGATAACGTTTAGCTTCGTCGTAGAATTAAACTTGAGGGGAATTTGAAAAATATCGACGATAGAAAAGCGCAGAAAACGATTCAAAGAATACGATAGAGGGAAATACGGTTAAAATTCCGTTGCGCTTAATAAAATTTAGCGGCTCCATGGATATCTATTTACTACGAAACTACGTACGTGTATTCGCTCTAGTATTTTCGCATCTGACACGTTTCCGTTGGGAAAACATTTATACTTTTTTATTATTTCGAAATATAACTAAAACCAAACGAGTAAAACTTTTATCTAAAAAATGTTTTTGATGGATGCATCAAAAAATGGTATGCATGACGTGGTTATAAAACAAAATCAATCGATGCATTTTTTCATTGCAGCAATGCGTAGTATTTCTATCGTTCGTGTGTGTATTTCATACTGTACTGGGTTAAGCCTCGAAACTAAGCTCGTGGGATTAACAATTATATATCGACGATCCCGTGATCTCGTCAGTTAAATCTTATGGAGAATGTTCTAGACATACCAGATAGGAAATTCGCAAAAATATGCTAAAAATTTCAATGTTTAGAACGACCAGAGAAGATACAAATAAGAAAAGAGTTTGATCGTGTGGTTATTTACGATCGATAAGATTTTTATTGCAACATGGAACGAACAGATTCTTTATGTTTCGAGTAAAACGGATTAACTGGTGTTGCCTTTTAACAAACAAATCTTCGTTTCTCCGACGAGACGAAAGAAATGAAAGAGACTTTGCTGGCAAGAAAGGAATAAAAGTTTCCTCGGCGATCGTTCGAAATCACCATAGTAAACCGAGATCAACGTCAGAACGCAGATCCCGCGGCTGGATTCTGTTTTGCAAAGAAAAACAAAACGTTGTCAGTTGTCGGGTCGGAGAAAAGCAATGACGCCGCGTGCAAACAGCAACGACCACGTCGTTAGTGTAATAGACGCAGAAAATCGAATTACTATGGAAACAATCGCCAAGTTGGAGAACGAGTGCAGCGCAGTGGAAAAGTTTTTCACTTTGCAAGGGGGAGTAGAAGGAAACTCGTTCGACTGTCGACGAATAGAATGGCCTTATCAGCAGCCAGCACACGCGGCCGTACGCGAGTTTCCAAGACGATACACATAAATGTATTCCCCTCGCAAGGCTACACGCCGCGTCGGATACCAGAGAACAAGGGAAAACTTTGAAATAAGAGATCGGCCGTAAAAAGCACGAATAGAGAAGGTTGACAGTGTTCTCCTATTGAGTTATGCTCGTAACAATGATTATATCTTGCTGAAACTTAATAAAGGAAGGCTGTATCTGTAACGAAGTTTACTTCAAACTCCAATTTTAGTTTTGATTTTTCATATTACTCGACGCAAATTATTAAATAGAAATTGTTAGATGCGAGAGAAACTGTATGAAAACTTCGAGTAAGGGTGTGTAGCACGTTTTCGTCAACGTTAAACTTTTTAATTAATTACCTCGCTAGACGAGTTTGGCAACGTTCGTCGGTCGTTCGTTTAAGAACATCGCTTTGCAATTTTCCAGTTGTAAAATATTCTGAGAAACAAAAAAAGATGAACAAACGTAAAGAACCGTGTACTATAGCAGCCATGTATTATATAACATGTTGGCAAGTTTAGGCACGTGAAGCTCGATGGTCAGAAATATAGGAAGCTTGAATCCGCGATTGGTAAGAGGCCACAAAAGTCTCAATAACGAACATAGTTTAACACTTTGGTCATTGGTGGTCACTGGTGACCGGAGCGCTTGAACTTCTTACAAAATTGATAATTAGGGCATTTTGAATATAACCGACAAATAGAAGATACTTTGAAATAAAAAGTGCACTATTGGACGATTAAACATTTTTACTAGAACATCGATAAAAAGAAATGAGAATAAATCTTGCTTCTAAAGGTGCACTGTGTTTGCATCCATATCTTTGAAGGGTAATCTACGAATATTATCATAAACACAGCTTAGAAAATAATCGTAAATGCTGCTTTGTAATCATATAATTGAAGTTAGAAGTGTGCACGTACCTTGCTATTATATATAGAATGAGCAAATACCGTTTACTAATATCTTCTACACGTTTCAACGATATATTCTGGACGTTTTGCTTACGACGAAGTAACGAATGCGAATGGTTTGTTGAAATAAACGAAGCCTTGTTATAATATGTCGCTATCAACTGTTACCGAGGCGCCACGGTGGTCACCCGTGACCATCAATAAGATAAAAGGTCCATTGGGGAAGAATGTTATCTTACATCGTCAATTTATTATTATTTTGTCATTATATGCTTTGAATAATAAAAATACTCCCGTGGCGTCCTGAGCGAAACACGTGATTTCGACGTGGCAGTCAAAGTGTTAACCGCAAGACCGTGGAAATTTGTATCAAGTATCCTGTGGTCGTAGGGTATACCTCTAACATCAGAACAGTCAAACTCATAGCGTCAACGACTTCAGCGTAATGGAATAGGATTAACTTGAAATAATCTTGAAACCACCGGACGTAACACTAAACTATGCCCCAGAATCGTAGAATTCGGGAAATTTTGATGCTTATCAAATTTTTAAACCACTGACTATAATCCTTTAGAAGCTGTCAAAGTCATAGAATTCGACAAGAATGCGCATTTTCAACTTTACCAAAGTTTAGATTTAGTTTAGTAAAATTTCATATCGTCTAACTAACAGATATGTAACAGGCTAACTCAGAGCACATTATAGAAATACGAATCATTTATTCGTTTTGGTTAATTTAGGGTATTGATCACATTATCTAGAGAATATTAGAACCGACACCATTATCGTAGGATGCAGAATTCAGGGCTGTGGTACCTTGACTTGACTCGACTGTCTCGAAATCATCCACGCTGCAACCTTCATGACCAGCCTCCTTAGTATCCAATTCCAGGATCGTTTGTGTCGCATGTTACAACCACAGGTTACCGATATCGAAGTTCATTAAACAAGGGTCATCTGTGTCGTGTTTCACCAGCTGGAAATCTCGATATCGAATTTCATGACTATCAAAGTAACTATAACCGAAAACTGACACGAAGCAATTGAATGTAACTTCTCTTTACGCAAACAATTATAGTTTTTTTTTATCGTGAGATATTCGATTTCAAACGATAAGCTTCGAAATGGTCGAAAGAATACAGTTTTTGAAATGTACTATTATTTTTTTTTTTTTTTTCTTTGGTAGAGGATGTTATTTTTTAATACTGGAACTGCCAGGCTAGTCGAAACGACAGACTTTTGTTTTCGCAAAAAACATAAACGCCTACGTATCATCAGCGGAATTAATGTTTAATTTTACCGAGATAGAAATATAGTTACACGCGCTCGTTTTAGCGTTAAATTACTAACAGGTCTTTCGTAAATCTCCGGCAATAATCTTCGCGTGTCACACACCATCGAATTAACACTAGAACTACCGATAGTTAACACGAAGTTATTTCTACCCAGACCAATGAAAACGACTGGTCTTTAAAAAATACGTAATAATAGAATATTTTTATATTTATTGATTTATTACTCCCTTACAGAAGGAATTCCATGTTGTGCAGTACATTTTTGGTATTATTAATCCATCTGGGACCATGATTCCTAAACGAGGATTGACAAATTTATAAAATTGTAGAACCAGTCACTCTCACTGGTGTGGTATTTCTAATATTAAAGATCTAGCGATCGTTCCGGAATTTTCCTGATAACTGATATCGTCGTATCGAATGATACGCGGTAAAAATTTAATAAACGGGTGGCAAGTTTAGAAAACGAGGAAAGTGGTTAATCGGGGTTCGATAAAACAGATCGCAGCACCCTTTTACACTTTGACAAATAGCAGTCATTTTGACCGTTATTGGCATAAGTATCCTCGATACAAAATTATTTTTAGTTTGAATACATAAAAAACAAAATAAAATTCATTATATTATTCTTTCAGTTATCGTTGCAAAGGTCATTACATCATTGCGGAATAAAAATATAACACGAAGTAGGAATTTTAAAGTAAAATTGTAAAACCAGTCAATTTGACTGGCGTGGCAGCTTTAATGTTAACGACATATTTGCGAAAGCAGATTTCAATCGATCGATGCAATGCATCCGAACAAAGACGCGATCGACTACTGGAATAATAACTCTGTTTAATCGCTCTTTCTTCGGTTTGTAATTTCGCCGAGGCTGGAACGAAGTGCTGCTCGTTAATTTAATCGCCTTCGGCTCGCAGCTGCGTGCTTCTCGCATCGTTTCACTCTGCGATTCCCAGATATGCACGCGTATGCCTGCGCATATATCGAAACAATTCTTGCATAATTCCCGCGGTGATCGCGCAACTATTTGTCGCGAATAAAATTGAAACACGCGCGGGCTCTTCCATTTGTATTCGTATGGCACTCGTTCGGCTTGTTAATTTACTGTCGCTTTTTAACGCGTTCACCCGAACACCATGTTTCTGACGTTCGAATCTTGATCAAATAAAAGAATAACAGAGGATGGTAAACGTACAGTGTGTTCGTCGAATGTTTAAGGAGCGAAAATATTGAAATATCGCGTCACAGTGTCTCGATCATAGCACGCAATTCGCACGTTCGTGGTCGGCCGGATATTTAAACGGATGTATACGTAAATTTCTATATTTTTGCCAAGACAAACAGAGAAAATTTTCAAAGTTTTTTCAGATAAATATATTATTTGTTTATCGGGTTTGCTTTCGGTCGAAAAGCAAAAATCGCGTCATCTTGTTTATCGATGTGTTTCGAGATTACGTTCGAAACACACATAGAGCGTTTAGAAAAGTTTAAATAAATACAATCGTCGAGAGAACATAATACTCGCAAGTTAAAACGATCTTTACCAAATATATAAACGTAATTAATACGTACCAACTAGTTTGATAAGAAATAGTACGCTAAGATGTTAAACCCGAACATCTAAGCATAGGAACCGCTAACTTTCATAACGTAAAAGTAATTTGAAGTTGTAAAACCTTCTCCCAGGAGCATACTGAGATTGAGGCTACGGTAGCTTCTAAACTCCATACAAAACACTTTGTACCGTAAACTTTACGCGAAAATCGTTACCTGTTACGGAAAAAAAGCTCCTCTAAAAATCGAAAAACTTGGAACAACATTAAAAACTTCCAAGGCTCCAGCCACCTATGCTATACTTTACCAAGCGCCAAACCGTTAAAACTTCCGATCACTTCGACATTTTAGCATATTTATTCCATTCCGTGCTTTTTAATATCTTAACATACTCCGTTCTACGATTTTCAACATTTTCAAACGTTATGTTTCTCTTGCGATATTTCAATAACGAGTGCAACAATTCGTACACGTTGTATATACAGCACGTAGATCATTATTCAAAAAAAAATATCACGAGCTTGATTAAAATAAAGGAAGAATTCTCAGCGTTCGTGACCTTTTCGCTGCAACTTTGTGTGAAACGTTTTCTCCGAACGCGAAAGCTGATCGCCTTCAAAAAGAAGTACGAGACGAAAGGTTTGTTAAGACAAGAACAAGAAATAACTTGAAAAGAAACAAATCACGATATAACAATAACGGTGAGATTAGACGAAAGCAGCAGAATTAATGTTACATAATCGAAAAGTAACGTTAGAATTGATCGTTGAAAAAGTAGCTGCTGAATTTAGAATCCTATGAAAATCTCTGCTTTGCGGAGAACGGGGCATTAAAATTAAGGGAAACGTGAAATGTAACAAAGTAAGCGATTTTTTGCCGCGTTATTGTCGCGTTAGCCGCGATTGAAAAGCTGGAAAAAGTAATAAAGTTCCTTTGAGTCGAAACCGGAGAAACTGAGCAATCTCCGTCGGTTATAAAGGCCGTGGCGGCTGAAAGAGACACAGCCAGCCGAGGGAAATAAAGTAAGGAAAGTAGAATTCGAGAGACCGCAAGGGGAAGCAATATCTTTCCATCAAATTCGGCGGTTGAAACGGCGTTGGGCCGTTCTTCCGGAAAGACTTACAACGTGGAAACCAGCCGTTTTTATTTCCACCGGTGAAAAAGATACTAGCCGATTCCGAGTTATTTGCCGAAAAACCGTTTTAACATATCTAACCGCGAAACTATCTCGGTTTCTCCTTGAATTTTCGACCGCTGCTACACAAGGGATCCATCCCTTCCAGCGATCGTACTACGAGGAAGCGATTGCTCAGATTTTCTTTTTCTTTTTGAGAAAATCCAATTTGAAAATTTATTTTTTACGCGCGAAACTGGCTAATTGCCGACTGAATAGAATGAATATTTAAGGCCTCGTTTTCAAGGGAGTATAGTTTTAACATAGGTACTTAATTAAAAATCCGCCTTGTCCTCGTTCTCGACCAATTTTCGAATTTCCAAACTAGAAATTCCAAATTTTCGATTTGTTTTCATAAGCGTGGAAAATTCCTCCTCTTTATTATTCGCCGCTGTACACTGCGAAATTATCCAAGTTCAAGCGCACCCGATAAACTTTCAAGCTCGATTTTCTTCGAAACAAACTTTATCCTACATTTTCGACTTATTTTTTCACGTAGAATCTTCCTTGTACCGATCGTATTATGATTACTGCGTTACACATTTCTAAGCTTGTCAATGCGTTTGGTTTCCCCAAACCGATTTCTCTGCTCGGGTTTCAAACGATTTTAGATAGGACGACGGGATAATCCTGGGAAAATTTATCAGTTTGAAGCAAGACAGAGAAAGAGCCTGGAAAATGGAGAAGGAGAGAGAGAAGTGGTCCTTTCTGGTAGGACCAATCTCGGAAGCTGAATTCAACGACTATACAGCTATACAGAGTGGCGAAAGAGAGAAGAAACGAAAGGACTTCTAATATCTGCTAGAAAGACGGATGCACATAATCTTGCAAGAAGGATAAACGCGGTTACCGGTCAGGATTTCGAAATACGTCTCGGGAATGTCGTCCGTGGTATTACTCGACCGGTTCGTATCAAGCTCCGTGGTACAAAGGAAATTGTTTGCGCAGGCAACCGCGTTTTAAACTGCTTCGATGATACGACTCCTCTTTTCTTCCAATTTTCGTTGTAAGGAATATAATAAAATAAGAAACTGTAATAAATAATATATTTATCAACGAAAGGATATAAATGGAAATATCATCAAATTACTCAAAATGTCTAGATATTTATATTTGTAATTAATATAAGGTGAAATAAACTAAACCGATCACATTTTCTTGCAGCATTTTCCAATTTCAAATTGGACAACGTAAGTGGCGGTTTTCGAATCGAAAACCACATCGAACGGTACGTGACTTGTCGCTCGGTACAGCGTCGAATTTATGGATCCTATCCGTGGCCATGGGATTTATGGGAATCCAATGCCTTAATTGGAAAATTATAGGACAATGTCTGGAAGCGGACCGTTCGTCCCACAGCCCGTTACTCAACGCGTATAATCGACCCCTCACTGATAGCTGACTTTCACAATCGCGCCTCGATATTTTCTGTCTCGATAAGACAAGGAATCAGATATCCTGAATTTCAGCTAACACGAACGCAACTGGAGAAACCAACTGCGACCTGACCGAATTTCCGTCAGCAGTCGTTAAAACGCGACTGGTTGTTTAAATTCCGATTTAAAAACGACAAATATTGGGTTGACAACTAAGTGATTGCGGATCTTGTCATTTCGTGATAATGAGAAAATCCGCAATCACTTAGTTGACAACCCAGTATATATGTTTCCCTTTTTGCTATCCATTGCGAAAAAGTAAAGAAATGTTTACGAGTTTTTCAGATTTCTCTACCGAATATTTGAAAAGAAAAATATTTTATCGGTGTTCACCATTTTTCTTTCTATTTTTTAAATTTATTTATTTAATCCATCTCCGAGGATTATTAGCGACTACAGTTGTATACAATTGTATTTCATAGACATACACGATATTCCACTAAACTCGTACGTTGTCCTTTGGTCATAAATACGTAAAATAATTTTTCACTTTTATTTTACCGTTCGGCGTTTATAAGCGTTTGTTTGTTAACGCTTGTTATTTGTTAAAGCTCGCTGTTATTTTCAGTTTCATTCACCGAAGAATCGTATGATTCGATCGGTCCAACAACAAATAATATATTCGCAATTTGTAGAACAGCCGGTGTAAGTATCGCAGAGTAGAGTGTGAAATATCTCTCGAACAGCGTAAAAAAGGAAGAACGTTTCAAAACTATGTATTTGTTTCGATAGAACGAGGAATATTTGTTTATCCGCAAACCTTGATTCCAATTTGGTAAAAATCTGCGTCGCGCTAATATTTGAACAATGCAAAATTGATATTGACAGCTGCCCTGTATTCGTTCGAATCAAATTATCCCGCGTATCTAGCAAATTCAAGTAAATCGAATTAAACGCGAATGTTTCGAATAAAAGCGAAATAGGACGGAATATACGTAAGAGAAAAAAATTCAAAGTTCCACGATATCGTTAACTGGCTGGCATAAAAGATATGTAAGTTACTTTTATGGTACGGACAATAGAAGAGTACGATTGTAGAGCGGAGAGAGTCGAATAAAAGACATTTAACCATGTGAAACAATTAACCGTTGGAAATTTGCATACGCTTACCTAATGAGGTGGCAGCACACAAAACGTGTAGCTGGTGAACCAAAATGGAGGCCACCACGGCCGAAAGACGACTCAACATCGTAGTCGATTCTCAACTCATCTCTGTTTCGAAAGTTGAGACGCGGTGGCTCTCGTCTCCTTCTGATCTGAAATTTTAATACAACCATATTTAGTATAGATTCGTAATATTTCAAGATCACGCCAGCAGAACACGATAAATACATTTTTATTCATTTTCTTTTTTTATTCTTATCTTCTCTTTACGTTTAACTTTATGCTTATTTATCTTTGCGTTTCGTGTTTCGAATTTCGTAACATTTCACTCGTAAAATCCTCCTTTTTTTAAAGATTCTCCTTTATCGAGCAAACCAATTTTCAAATAGAGATCTTTATATAAATCTTATCTTTCGGATATAAAGCTTGAAGCGTGCGGTGATAGATTACGTCGACAAATTGACACGGACGATTGAACCTTATCGTTGGATAATTAAAGATAAAGCGTGGAACAAGACGAATGCGGTCGTTAATTATACTCAGCCACCCCAGTGCACGATGTCAAACGATCCCGGCAAGCCTACCGAAATCCCCCTGGACTTGGAAATAACACCTCCGGTTGCCTGGGGTTGACCCAATCGGGTTCACGAGACACAAAGCCAGCCCAGAGATCAATGCGTTACTCCACCGATCTATGTATATGTCCCAGAAAAAGGATCGACCCTTTCGCCAGCCGGATTAACAGTTTTACACGCTGAAAAGCCCGGTATACTCTCCAGTGTCTCGCTTCTTTGCAAATATCGTCTTAATGAATTTCTAACGGGTCTGTTCCCCTTTTCGAAATTCATATTTCATTTGAATTATTTATAGAGGGAAAAAATTCCTGTCGAAGGGCGGACGTTCGTGGTCAATGCAAATTTGAAATTGAGGCGAAACCGATGCAAATACGGTAGAACATTTAATAGAATATCTTTCTACATTGCAATTTTTTTTTACTAATATTAAAATAATTTACTTTACGCGCGTATTGCTGTATTTAAAATTATCGTTCGTATCTAACGCGCCCTTATTTCTCGCACGTGTAATCGTTACGTGTTTAAAAATTCGTACCTCGTGTAGAACAAGTTCATTTTCCATTGATTTTAGCGAGATGATTATGAAATAACGAGAAAGAAAGGAAGTGGAAAATAATGGAAATGTAAGCACGTAATCTCTCGATCGTCCTAACGTTTTATTCGATAATCATCGGATGAAAATCAGTGAACTAGTCCTTTAAACGCAGCTGCGTTTTATCTCGAAATTTTGTCAATTGTCCATTACGCTATTGCAAGGCAAAGTTTCCTACTTCAAGAAATAAATTACACAGAATGATGCGACACGAGTGTAGAATAATATTGCAGAAAGGTTATACGAGATCGCAAAAGGAACACGAAATAAACTAACACGAATACGAAGATTTTAATGAACGCACGAGTTCAAAAACAATTTAACGTAACAAAATCCATAGGGAACAAATGCGGACTAAACAATTGCAACTTTGGCGGAGCGTATTGAGAAACGTTTAAAAAACGAGCAACCGAACGATAAAGGAAGACCAATTTGCCCGGTCGTTTCAAAAGAATCCGTAGGAAGAACGAAACTCGTCAGGCAGACAAAGCGAGTTCCCGTTCGAGTCAATCGCTTTGAACGACGTATGTAGACTCAAAGGCCGCAGTAAATCAGACGGTCGGTCCAAGTCAAATAGAAGATTGTTACCACGAAATTCCGTGTGATTCAATTTGACCGGAAGTTCGACCGAAAACACGCTTCTCCCTCAAGTTTCCTGATGCCACCGTCGTAATGAATCTATCGGCAACTCTTGAACTCCGCACCGTCATGCCGCACCCTCGCAACCCTTTCACAGGGTCGTCACAATTCGTTCCACCTAACGTACGATTTAGACCCGTAGGCGAAAGCCTTCGCGGTTGCTCGCGAAATTATTCGAACGATTATAACAGTCTTTTACGAGAGTATGTTACGCGCCTTGTACGAAACGCTTGGAAATTTCACTGCAACCTATAGAAACATTTTACGAATATACAGAGTCGAGCGGTAGTCGTAGCGCAACCGGACAAGGAATGATCGATTTTTAATGAAAAAATAAGTGGAAAATATAGGATAAACATTTTTCATACGACGCTTCGTTTCTGAGAAAATCGAGTTTCCAAGTTGGTGAACTGTGTGTATTATCGTTTGGCTGAATATCGGCTAGGTGTATGAATAAACAATCCACAGGAGATTACTGTACGCGTGAAGATAAGTAAAAAATGTGAAATAAGATTTTTCCGTTTGAGGACACGCTCGTGGTACATTTCCAAATTTATTTTTCTCGGAGATGAAGCGTCTTATGAAAAAATATTATTCCACGCTTTTGACTCATTTTCAAACGTAGCTGAACCCTCTGTCGAATATTTACGCCCGTTTAGTCCGCAATTAGCAAAAATTGAAATATACTGGACAAATGTTTAAACTACGAAGCTTCAAATGAAAAAATGTTACAGCAAATTTCTTTCTTATCCTTTCAGGTGGAATCATCCCTTGCTCGGTTGTGCCACGATTATCCCCCCACCCTGTATCATCACGTGTTACACGAAACTCCCTGAAAACAAATTTAAGAACTTTGAACTTTGTAAAATATTGGAATTATTAGAGCCTTTGCACAATTATCATGGAGTACAGAAACTGCAGTGTTAGTGAAATTTCACACGATTCGCGTAATGAGTTTATCAAAATTTTCTATGGTAAATGTTGAAATATATTCGTGAGCCGCTGTATACCTGTTAGACTAGACAGCCACCATAATACAAACAATTTCTTCTCGTCCTTGCCTCGGCAAACTGTTCTAACAGCTGTCGTTTCTACCCAGAAACTTCCAAATTATTTCGATGTCTCACGCAGGTGGTACTCGCGCGACAAGTGGCAGTTGTGCGAATGAAAAAGTTTTACCTCGGTGTCTAACGAAATCCAGGTGATAGTGCAGGGAACAAGGGGGAGAAGAGCGAAGAAACGTAAATGTTTCGCTTTTCGTTTTTCATATTTTGTTGCGGGATCTGTATTTTTCTTCGTTGCTATTGTATATACTAAAAATGTTTCTTTAATAAAACGTTTCAGAGTATCGTCATGTTTTACTACGTTAAACTCGTAAGTGTTCTTGGTTTCTTGGATTAACGAGAAAATACCCAGAAGTGGCCGGTAATGTACGTGATACCGTGATGCTTACACAACATTAGCGCGCTCAATTATTTCTAGTACAATGTAACAGAATGTTTACAAAAGTAGCCTGCTCCTGGATGTTAATTATTCAAAGCATCCTATTCCCAAACGCTTATCCGACGTAAGTATCCTAAACGTTGTAAAACGCGATATTAACTGACCTATATATGAACGATGATAAAAGAAATCCTGTAAAAAGAATTACGCAAAACACTAAAAAATTAACACAATTGAAACGTATAGCGTAGAATGTATTCTAGTTCAGTGGAGAAATTATTTCCTATTTTCTGCATCGTACAACGCAACCATCGAACAACGAATCTCAAGAACGAAATAAATATTCCATGAGATATCCTCTTTTCTTCGTGTCGTTCTTGTTTCGCGTTAATTTGTCGAGAAAGCTGACCAAGGGTAGAAATTACGCAAGTGCGTTATTGCATGGTCGCGTGTAACTAACGGCAAATACAAAATGAAAAAGGGCTACGAATAAACGGACAGGGCAGTATTTATTCTCGTACTGTCCTCTCGCGACTGGATTACAACCTACTGTTGCTTCGTACGGTGGACGAAAAACAAATTCGCGCGAAACTAACACGCGAACGTATCGCGTAATCTGTTCATGAGCGAAGAACATGCATTCGCTTTCGTTACGAGCGCACGAAACCTTTTTTTAAAATCCTGCGCGGATTGATAGTTCGACAGGATCGTGGCGAAAAGGGCTTAATGTTATCACGTCCAAGAACTACGTGTATTCTACGCGATTTGTTCATTTTCTTGTGAAATAGCGTTTGTACGCGAGCGATTAATTTTCATTCATTTTAGAAAATAGAACACTAATAATTCGATTTTAGAAAGTGGACTGTGAGATTTTTTCTATCGAAACATCGATGGATATTCGTTTCAACTTAAAATTATATTAAAAAATAAAGATCGAAGATTTCCTTCAAACATTAAAGGACGATGGTATCCCGTTGAGGGTAGCCATCCTCATTTTATTTAGCAATAAAGCTAGAAAAATTTGCCGAATGTCCAACTAGACAAATCGTAAAGTAAAAATTACATGATAATAAAAAGAACATTAAAGGGCATACACATGCGAATATACGCGTAACATAGGATTAATTTAAATACAGTTTAACATTTAGAAAAACAAAAACTTAATATGAAATAAACGTTGAAAGTTTATTATACGAATTATGGAGGTTCCTCGTTTCAAAAGTATCGGTTTATAATTCTGAAAGATAAACGAAAAGATACAATATGCAAACTAAAAAGCTCAAATTTCAATAAATAGAAATAGCAGGCCAACGAACGAAATTTATTTTATTTATTGCGATTTTTAAGCCATTGTAAGATTAAGTTACCAACTTATGAATAGAGTTATTAATAAACAGTTAGGTTGCAGGCGTTCCGGTTTGCATATTTCACTGTCAGAAACGTTATTTCCGCTGAAAATTTCTACTAGACGCGCTACAAAGCTTATACTGCATACTGCGCTACTGATAGTCCATGGTTCGCGGTACTGCAAGCTTACAACATACGCATGATTACCGCAATGCACAAGCTTACACGTTACAACGTTGTGCAATCAACACGCCATGCCTTCCATCGCAACTTGCGGACAACAATTTATTCGTAGCGCGATAATTCAACAATTAGCCGGGAAAAAATTTCATTATGTCATTATATTAATTGCGTCATTATTCAGCTGGTTGGAAAATCGTACGGGTGTTAAAATGCGGCACACTTCGTGCGCGCTAAATCTTTCCAATTTAATAGCAATTACATTAACATACCGGCTCACGAGAGTATTTTAATGCTTAGCATAGAACAATTTTACGGCCGTATTGTACTTGTTGCATAAAACATTTTGAAATTTATTTCGAACGTTTTCGTGAGTCCGTGTATGTGAATTTTTTAAATTCGAGTTTCGAGGTTCGTGACGGAAACTAATATAACACTGCGAAAGAAATTCGAGCATGGTTGTGAATTCGGGAAGGAAAAAATGACAAAGAAATGTATACACGAAACACTTGCGTATCAAATTTTCGTAAAATATGATATTCGATAAAAATATTCCGTGCGTGGACAATAATTCCACCGGATATGTTGTTTTTTTAATGAAATTTCCTCTTAATATTTTACATTAAGCATGAACGGATATTATATTGTTTAATTAATATAATAATCTTGTTTCAACTTATTTACACACGTGAACGCTTAATAAACTCTGGCAAATGAATTTCATAAAATCAACACACTCGTGTGCTTGTTTCATTTAAATTAACCCCAACTATTTGGCCATACGATTTTTGCATAACCTTCCAGATAATATTTCTGTCGCAAATACTATTTCAATATGAATCTTGATAAATCTTTTTTCCAAAATCGTTGCTTCTTTTCATCTCAATATGCTCTATCCCAATTCCTTAAATAAGGAAACCAAATAAATCATAGAAATCAAATGAAACAATAAATTTATATCGGTAAAATGTTTCAAATTATCCAAAGTCGAGCGACTTTGTTGAAGTAACTACTTCAAGAAAAACTCTACATCTTTATTTATGTATATCCCTGACCTGGAGACTGCTGTATCGCAGAAATATTCTAAATAAGAAAAGCTGCATATTATTGTACCCTTGAGTATACATTATGTTTTGGATTGCAAGGTCTAAGATCAAAGAAACTGATAAACAGATTTCTATTGATGTTCCCTGTGGCCTCTAGCCTAAACTATGAGCCAAACTTTTTTGGTAATATCCTTTTGCTATAAATATATGAACGTGCTCCCTATCATTCCATTGTTTACTGTCTAGTAACACTAAGAGAGTAATGATCTGTATCAACATAAACTTGTACTTATACCTTTAATTATTTCAATATACTTTTCTATTACAAATTCATCCACTCGTTCTTCGATGAATCGACCTCAACCTCAACAGACTCGATCAAGCAGAATAGCAGAAATTTGAAGGAATATTTCAAACTAAGTAAATAAAAAAGAGTTAAAAAGAGATTCGAGCGACTCGAACGAACGCGAACTAAATAATTTACAACGCTGTGATTTCTAACTACCGTTTCATCCCTTAAGCAAGTACCGATCCTTCGCCAAGCATTCTCCATTGTCGATGGAAACAATAGCGACCGAAGGGACGATAATTAATAATAATTTCACAGACACGTGATCTCTATCGATAGATCTACCATCGGTTAGACGGGTAGACGACGGACGCCGTATGTGAAATTTAATAATCGGAAGCGAACGGACAGGCAATACGTCGTCAAAGTGCAGCTCGTGCAAGTGGCGCGATTCAGTTATTCAGCGTTTCACGAGGAACACCCTAATTTCTCGTGTGCCCAATGGTTTACACGGGGGTCCGTGCCACCAATGCAATTAATAACTTCCAGCTCGAGAGCCCGCGGCTAATAGCGGTTAGTTTGTCGGGTCCACAGAGGTTTATTGAGCAAACATTGCTCGAAACTACAATTGCCGAGGTCCTAGTGCCAAAATCGATCGATCTACCGCTTACCGTCAGACTACTGCTAGAAGACGCAGTAGTCTAGCGGAAACTGCCACATTCCGTCAACTGTCCTCGATGAAACTTCGATCGTTCCTTTTGTACGAAGTTGTGATTTATTCGGATTCATAACGAGTAGCTGAATCATGCGACACCGGTGAATATATTTCGGTAATGGCGTTATGGCCTAAGGAAAGATATGTTTCTTCGCGCATTGAATATTTTAACGAGTATTATACGTTCGGACACACATTTATTTCATCGGACGTAAAATTTAGGTTACGTTAGACTTTGGATATTTGATGTATTCTCGTGTGCTACGCGCGTTCCCAGCATTTTTGCACTTTCAAATTTCTGGTATTGAAAAACGAACTGATATTCTCTTTTAAAGTCGAGTTACTATTTATCGCATATTTACGAAAATTTATTTGTAAGATAGTTTGCCGAAGGATAATTTTA
The DNA here is from genome assembly GCF_910591885.1 of Bombus terrestris. Lineage (NCBI taxonomy): Eukaryota > Metazoa > Arthropoda > Insecta > Hymenoptera > Apidae > Bombus > Bombus terrestris. The sequence continues at coordinate 1,441,935 of NC_063279.1, read as the reverse complement.
TCGACATTGCTGGCCACGATTTAAAGTTGACGTGGATAGCCCACGGGAAAGTTAGGAAAAATACAATTCTCGCGAATCTTTAAATACCAGCTCGACCGATACGAGTATTTTTGGAGATTTTTATGCAATTTGTCCGCGATCGAACACTCTCGTCGAGTGACCGCGGATAATTCGGGGAAAGGCTAAAGGACGGAGAATTCGGAAATTTAGCGTAACAGAAGCATCGAACGAAATTCAGTCGAGTGGTTTTCCCTTATTTCGACGTCGGCTTGGCTATACGAAAACTGGGGCCTGTATTTTAGGTAACCGACACCGCAATCGATGCACCGGCTACGCGAATCACGTTTCTTCCTCCCATTTTCTTTCTGTCTTTATTTCTAACGAACAAATTCAGTGAATAGGAAAGGCAGTCTTTACAAAAGTAATCCGGACAGAACCTCGAACAGCTTTTCTATTCCGTTTCTGATCAAGAGGCAAAGAATTATCTGTAATGACCGATACACGAATACAGACCATCCTTTCACCGAATCTCCTATTCGTTCAAAGGTCAAAGCTTAAGTAGCACTATCCGACCACAATGCCGTCGATATGCTCGAGAACATCGTATTTGTTCACCCAGACTCGATGTCGAGACTCTTTCAGCTTTAATCCCGTTAGCGATACGCGTCTAATTGTTAGATTTAAAGGATGCACAATCCGTTGTTATCATTTTATTATATTATAATTTGTTAACGAATCGTTCGTTACTCTGTCTTTAAACATACAACAGCTTCTTCTTATTTTTACTCGTAGAATATTCCAGCGTCGTTCCGTGTACTAATACTAACGCTATTAACACGTTTTGCTACTAGCACACCTTGTACGTTTCATTCAAAATCTGTCACGACTGAATACCTACAGAAATATCACCGCGCGATACGTTTTCGCTTCTCGATGCGATGCACAATTTATTTTCACAAACATTTTCATATCGGACAAATATCGATGTTCGAGCGAGCACCGTGATATCTTCTTGAAACCGAGAGAACCGTGCAGTTCTCTTTTTCCTTCTACGCTGAGATCAAATCACTGTACGTCGACGCAAGAAAGGTAAAAAACGCTAATAACTCGAACAGCGACATGACGTTGGCGAGAGAACAAAAGACTTTTCTTAATACGACAGCGAACCTGAATAAACACGATGCATTTGTTATCAGTTTTCACGATCTTCCGACGTCCCTATTCATCCGTAGCTTTTTTCAAGCTACGTATATGTGTCGACTGGCTCTTTTTCTTTCAACTATGTCGCATTAGTCGGGCGTGATTGGAAAAAATAGATGTATATAGGAGCAACAACTGCGGAAATTGCAACGAACACGCGTACGCTGCTCGTTGCATTTCATGTTTCTACGTTTGACGCGAGTCTGAAGAAGCGGTTCGTCTAACTTTTGTTCGCTACGTTGTGAAATAACCAGTCACATTGTGATTACTTTAACAGCAAATTTAACGAATTGATCTATGATAACAACGGTTCTACGTGTTTCTTCGTGTTTTATCCTAACGTTTTACCCGTCACTCGTTACCCTTCCGATATTCGTGTTAATTGGGTTCGATCGACACAATTTTATCGACTGGTTCGTTGTTTTTAAGATATATTTATCAATGGACCAATTCGTACGATCGATTGCGACGACTGACGAAATTAAGAGACCCGTTTCGTTATTTTAACGATGAAGATACTAGATATCTCGTAGTTTGTGGCGTCGGAACAGGAATTTTATTCAGTGACACCAGCTACGAGTAATCTCGTAATGTTCATTTTCATTTTCAAGTTACTGTAAGTGCCACTTTCGTACCGTCTTCGCGACAAATAAAATTTGCCTGGCAGTGAACGAGCTGCTCTGTATTTGCGCGAACCAGTTTATTCGACTGCGCCGAAACTTCGAATACCGCGGACGATTTATAAGAATAGTCAAGTTACGATGCTTATAACGAGTACTTTACCTCGAACACTCTGTACATGCTCGTAAATTGTACATGCGTTTTATAGCCTGCACGCCCTTATATTTCCTATAAACGTCCAAACATCCGCGATCTATACATCGATATTTCAAATTCAAAAGTTGTTTCAACACGCAACTCGCGTCGCATCTAAATCTCCAAGTTATCGAAATATTTCAACGTCGACCCGTTTCCCGCGTCTAAACCCATCAAAATCGGCCAAGTCTCCAAGTAGATAACCAAACGCAACGAATTTCAGCTTGGATCGCATCGAAAACGCCGGAACAGCGATCGATCCTCCGAAAAAGTGACACAGATACAACCCGATGGTGAACTACGCGTACCGAGGTTACAGTCTCTCTTGAAATTCCTACTCGTACAGATGCATCGCGGAATAGCGGCACTTGTTGACCCTGTTTCTATGCCGGTGGCGTCCGCGCCTTCCTTTTTGCCCACGAATAACGCCAGAGAAAAAGCACACGCGCTCTGCGGTCCATTCGACAAACGATCTCGCGGCGTTGTTCGGCGATCGATCGCCGATAGACGAATCGAAAAACCGTTTCCAGAGAAAAAATAAATACCAGAAGGCTCCTATGACGCTGGACATTCGTTTCTGTTCAGGAAAAAACGAACAACTTCTCGCCAACCGCGATACACCATGCGCCTTTCCCTTCCGGGGGACATTCTACGCGTTGTAATTTACTCGAGCCCTCTGCTAGCTTTTATTTCCCTGCCTGTTCTTCTCCTCGGCATCCTTTTTATTCGGCTACGCTCTTCCTTTTTCCCCCATCTACCTCGTATTCTACTATTTTCTTCATTCGTTATGTTGCTCGCGTTTAAGTCGCGCACACTTTGAAAATGTGCTCCGAGATTTTTCTCCCCCGTATTTTACTTCTTCCTCTCGGTTGTTTTTGTCTTGTTGCGCCAGGTTATTTATTCGAACGCTCGCGCGTGAAATATTCCTGTTGATTAAAATGGATTTATCGTTCCGCCTCGGGCATGTTTTACTCGTTTCCGTTAACGATTCGGTTAAACATCGAGGAACGTGTCTATCGTTACATCGCAAGAATTTCTTACGAAAGTTACTCGGTACGTCTTGGTAGATCTTGCAACATCGAAGAAAGAAAATCGTATCGTTTCGTTTAATATTTTCTCGAGTAAAATTTCACGCAGATGTACGTCGACGTAAATTGTTCAGGGCGAGGATCAAGAAATTAAGAGAGCAAGTAGACGCGATTTCGGCGTCACTTGCGCCTCCAGAGTCGAAATCCATTAGTAAATTGACGTTCCACGTTTGCAACACTTTGTACGTTAAGCTGTGAGCATCGCTAAATATACGATTCTGAAATATATTCTCTACTTGAAACACTTTGTATAACAAGCGACAAATTAGCGTGCGCTGTCGGTAAAACTAGTAAACAAGCGGGAACAGCGACTTGGAAATCGTCATGGTCTTTCCGTTCCGCTATCCCCTATGTTCACAACGTCCAATTTGTCCGGTACTTTTTATCATTTCCCCGTTACCACTCTACTAATCCCCCACTTGTATCGTTTTTCAGTGGATCCCTTGATCGGTGGATCGCGGTATCGAATGGGCGGGAAATACATTAGTTAGCGGTAACAAGCGCGGCAAACAACTGCGTTACAACCTGGCCAGGCCATGTTCTACACAACCATAAAATACGTGTCACACCATGCCACCGTGTAAGCCTCTGTTTCTACGTGCACGCGCGGTCGCGAACAAATCGCACGAGAACTCGTTTATTATACCTGGACAACCAACTCCAAGGACGATCAACTGCAACTACTTCCTTTTATTTTCGTTTCCATACAAAGCCATATTCCATTTGACCAACGTTTTATTATCTTTCGTTTTTCCTATTTTTAATTTCGATTTTTTCCTATCCTTAGCTTTCTATTTCTTTCTTTTTTTTTGGTCTTGCGAACAAGGGAGAATATTATTTCACGCTAATATTACGTTACGAGGTTTGGAAAATGAAATTGAAGCGTTTAAGGGAGAAAAGGACGTAATCCGCTACAATAATATTGTATTAATGTACTTCCACGTTGGAAAATTAATATTTTAATTGAAACAAGAAGCGGAGAAACAAAATGAAGACATTCGGTTGCGCAAGGGTACTAATGCAATTAAGTTCTAGTCTCGCGAGATTTTATCACAGTTGGAACGTAGAATTAGGACGGAATGAATTAGATCAAGTTAGAGGTAAATAGTTGCAGCGATATTGTACCGCGTACGTCAGACTCAAAGAGTATTACCGCTGTTACTACCGTCGCTACATTCGAGAAAAATATAATTCTTCGTAAATGAATTCCTATAAGCGTCGTTTTCTTAATTCTTTGGTCGCTTTCCAACTTTCATCGCACAGCAATTCCATACGTAAGAAATGGCAATGATGTTTTACGTTTTTCGAAAGAACATGCGATATCGGTCGAATAGCACAAAAATAACAGAAATTTTATACGATTGAATTAAGTACGATTTACAAGATTTTCTTTTTTTATCTTTGTGGCGGCACACGAGCACGGAACTTTCCAACGGCTTCGCGGCACAAAGCGCTATATCTTCAAAGCGTAAGGCCGACGTGCCTAATGTGCCATCGATATCCCTATGGTTCTTCCGCCGAATGTTTGGAAGAATGCACGCGCGGCAACCACCGCGGTGCATCTAATAAACGCGTGTGTAGTAGGGATATCGAAGGACAACTAAGAAAAGAATCCGTTTAGTTTCGAACAAAGAATCATTCTGCCTCAAGCCGCGAAGTGCGAAAGGTTCGGTATCATAGCGAAGCAAACACAAGCCGAGATACGCGATTGTAAACTCTCGATGGTTAATCATAAGTGTGAATCGTATGAATTGTTGACTCGTTGATTGTTAATAGTAATAAACTTTTTGTTGAACATCGGAGTATTCCTTCCGCACTTATCCCGACGTACCACCTCGTCTTATTTTTATTCTTATTTTACTTTAATCGCAGAGTACGCCATCTAATTACAAGAGCAATTTGGGAAACTCTAACGGAACTCTATCTGCGTATCATAAAACAAATCTGCAGTTCGGTAGTTTCGAATATGTGTATCGTTAAAAACGTTTATTCACGAATCGTTGGTTCCTTTGCATTTCCTATGAGCTACGTTAATCGCGATTACCATTATGAGGCAACAGTGCGTTAGTACTAACGTAATCGTGTGTACAGCTAATTCAGAAACTACGAATTTGTTCCAACAAAATGATAACGCAACTGAGAATTTGCTCAAGCATGAAAGCCGCTACAGTTTCGTACAGATACAAGCGTCTTTCGTGTTTCTTTTCCGTTTCCTTCATTACGTTTTTGATCTATTAGGTTGTCCGAAAAGTTTCTTTCGTTTTATAAGAAAATAATAGACACACAATGTTTTCTGTTTTATATTAGTTTATCGAATCATAATGATAGATGTAGAACGAAATAGATCATACCTAATTCAATAAAATAATACAAAACAGAAATTGTCGTTCATCTATTATCACCTTATGAAACGAAAGAAACTTTTCGGACAACCTAATACAACAAACAAAAGTACTAGAACGACGATACGATAGATCAGATTTGTAACACAATGCGATATCGTCCTTTTCTATGGAATCTTATTCCATCGAATTCTGCTGAAGAAATCGACAAAAATCTACGATACTCGTTCGATTCTCTCCGGCAATTATCAAACGATATCGATGTAATTTTGAAACAAATGTACGCTGCCACGCAAAAGTACTTAAACGCTTACTACAGAGAATATCTTTGTATATATTAAATCTGACATATTAATCGAATGAAATTTCCAAACGTTTCGTATAACACACGCGACATATTCATAAAACGTTACTACGAACGTCCAAATTCTTTCGCGAGTTTGTGTATATTTAATGGAGAAATCTCTGATTGAATTCTGTTCGCTGGATTCACAAGCAACACGATTCGACCACCAATTACAACGCGTTTGAAGTTTAAAGCTTCCTTAAAACCTTTACAACGCAGCTGCAAGAGAAACACGATATTCCGTGGAGCTTCTTGTTGGATGCAGTTAATCCGCACGCTCGTGCAATAAATTAAGTTACTTCATGAGTCGATATTTGAATGAAAATATGTAAAATTTATCGAAACCCGCCAACCTTCGCCTCAACGTTCTCGTTCGAAATTTATGTAAACCGTACATTCGCGTAGGTGCCTTTAATTGAGAGATTAAAACGTAAAATACAAAGCCTGTTTTAAGCTTCCAAACTTATATTTTTTCGGTCTTTCTCGCGTAGATGCAAGAATTTATTCCGGCAGAATTGATTTAAGCGAGAATATTACTCTACTTTTATTAAGCACTCCCGTTAGCGTTATTGATTGTCATTATAAACTCCGTGCTTCGTTACTTTTAATTTAGCTTGCGGACGGTCTTTAATTAGTTCCCTCCTTCGTTCTGCTATCTACGTTATTTTTAATTATATCGTTTTCGATAGACAAGTTAAAGATCGAAGGTCGATCGAAGCGAACGATCACGGATCGTAGACTATTCCGCTTTTAGAACGCAGTTTCAACATATATATTTAAATCCATATATCCCGTTCTATTTTTGTCTCTGTTCGGTCGTTTGAACGCGATGCAATTAATTTCACTGGTCACGTAACCTCGTTGATGATGTCCCCACGCGCTCGTCGAATTTTCAACTCCATTGCGAGACATTTTTTTCGCTGATCGAAGCTCGCGCGTGGTCGTATCGAAATTTCCCGAAACGCGTGTAAAAATGAAGTATTGTCCGGAAAAAGTTTACGTCGATTTGATGATAAATACGTTCGATTGACAAACGTTCGTTAATGATAGCAGGGAACAGCGAAATTTCAGGAAATATTTTAATCCACCGACTAGCTGTTTATTCTCCAGCGAATTGAAAATCAAGTAAAAATAGAATTCGCCTTCGTCACGAGTAAAATCGTGTCTATTTTCTCAAACACTTCGCTACGCTTATCCTGCTTCATTTTGAATCGAACGTACGTGCGTGTGTATCGTAACACTCGACGCATCCTATTGAAAGTATGAAAGTGCGACTGAGATAGGCGCATTCGTTCAAACGAGCATTCTATTTATTCCTTCGTCGATATTCTACGATTCTATCCGATCATATAACCTTCACGCTGCGAAAACAAACCTGTCCACAGCTGACCATAAATAATATTCCAATTCCAAAGAGTCAGTCGGGTATCTGGGCACGATTCTGGACAGAAGAACGACATGGAAACAACATATCGTAGATAAATTCAAACAACTTGAATCAAAATGAAAAAAATTCTACCGGCCCATTGGCAGACGTTCCACCTTAAGCGCGCAGAGTAAAATAATGCTATAAGAGGCTATACTAAAACCTGTTTGGACCTATGGAATTCAACTATGGGGAATTCCAACATAGAAATTCTTCAACCTATCGAATCGGAAACTCTGCACCTTGGTATGTCAGCAACGAAATACTACATCGCGATCTCGAGATACCCACAGTCAAAGAAGAAATATCCAAATTCAGTAATAGATATAACATAAGAGTTAATAACCACCAAAACCCATTAGTTACTCGATTACTTGGCACGTCGGATCAGATCCGCAGGTTAGAAAGACATTACCCTTTAGATTTAAGCACTAGATTCAACTAGAATCGAACACACGATAAACACTTATTAAAGACGACATAGTACCACGCTAGAAAAATTGACTTATAATTCTCAATGAGAATTGATTGTAAAATTCATCCAAATAAACAAAAATTCTATGATTCTAACGTAAACCGAAATTTGTTGATACGTATACGATAATCTCGTTATCTCAAAGGCCAAATTTCTATTATTCTTGATTAGAAGATACAAAAGGCGAAAAAAGATAGCGGAGGAAGGAAAGCAACGGTATTTTCAAATGGAAAAGATAAAAAAGACGTGACAGGAACGCAGCGCTATCTAAAACTAAAAAACACAAGGAAAGACGCGAGAGAAACACATTCTTTGGAGAAGATTTTCACAAAAACAAACTAAAATCCGTGGTTCTGGCAAGAGCTTGCCAGTTGAGAAGAGTTTGCAGAACAGAATTTTCCAGACAAGAATCCCGCTACGGTCTGCTTTCTCTGGCGGCCTTAATGGTGGATAATAAGCGGAGAAAACGGATTAGCGGATGGCCATGTTCGCGAACGACGCGTGATAAATTCTGATTTTCGTCCCAGTCGGCCGACACACGAGAGGTTAGCGCTACGCCACGAGAGACGAAGTCTATTCCACCGGTGAACACATTTTCATCAAATGCAAAACATACGTTACGCCCTGTTACGCGTTAACGAATCCCAGTTAACAGACCGCCGACTCTACTTTCCAACATTTTCATCTACGACCAGTCTACCTCGAGTACGGTTCCATTGAAACAGACTGGAAGCCTACCAAGTGATTTAGAATTACGAATCGATCTTGTAGAACGTAGCATACAGAGCCACTCAAAATTACGAATCCAACGTATCAATTTTGTACGCTGAATAATTCAGAATTAACCGTACAATCGATAGTGAGAGAACCGATCCAAATATGGTAATTTTGTACGCAATCGGAATTATTGGCGAAGGCTAATTTGATTGGAATCTTAAACACATAATAAATATTAAATATGGAATGATACGGTATCTCGCGATCCTTTATAGATTTGTTTAAAGTTTCATCGATATAATTGCAACAGCCGAGTCTCGTAACAGCGCTAATGAAATTTCAAAATATCCTATAACACGTACAATGTCTTTTGTTTTATGTTTGTTACGACCGTTCGCGAAGAGACGCCGCGAATCGGTCGTTCCTCTGTTTCGATTAGGATAACAGAGGTAGTTGAAACGATTGTAACACTGAATTAACAGGATTAATATAAGCTTCTATTTTTAACAATATTTAAAATTATAGTTAACACGTTACAAATGATTTAACGATGATACAACTAGTTTATTATTATAATTCGAATCGACTTTATAGTATTTTTTGACGTATTCGTTTGACTAAACGACCTCGATTTTATTTCTCTAAACCTCTCGATGCATTCGGTTTGACTCCTCGTATGACACTGATTGCCCTTCGATTTTTTCCTTTGTCTTCTCTTGGAGGCGATTCCTACCGTTCGTCCCTATGATCCACCTTTTTTGTGTAGGTAAAATAACGAACCGAAGATGAGTCGATGTGTTTAGAAACACGGCCTATATTAAGCCTCGAGGCGTAACAATATTAGTTTATTGAATTATGCACGAACATAATAATAGAAATAAAACGAAATGGATCACACCTAGTTCGATAAAATAATATAAAACAGAAATTGTTGTTCATCTATTACCACCTTATGAAACGAAAAAAACAAGCTAATATCTACAAGCGTTTGATGACTTTCGCGAGACTGCGTTTACTCGGAAACTTAGAAATAGATTTACAAGTTGAACTTTCAAATTCAGAAGTCGCGGCGCAACGCACACAAGATAAAACGTAAAACTAGAGCGAATGAACTGAAGCGCGTGCATTCTGGCTCTGAATGCGTACAGAAGGATCCGCGTATATCCTGGCTAGCTTTGGCTGAGCTTGGCGCGTCGTGCAGATGGAGGTAGGTACGAAGATAGCTTAAATTCATTAACCACCCCATTGAATCGGCAGCAGCCGAGGTAACTGGAAGGGTTGCGCGTCGCTCTTAACGCCAATGGAATTGTTAATCCTCCGGCAGACCATCGCGATTAACCGAACACATTCAGCCTCGCTATTTTCGTTCGCGCATGCGTTCCGCCCATTTTCAACGTCGATGTGTTAACGATCGCTATAACAATTACCGTTTCAGTTATGTCCTCCATATTGCTGCCGCGTGATGATTACCGAGTGCTTCTGCGGCGAAAATATCGAAATCCTACGATTATCTCGGCTTTCTTGTTCTACCACGGTTTCTCTCAATGCGTATAGTATATAGAGCCGATACAGGCGAACGCGTGTGTGACATCAAACCAAATATCAATTCACAACAGAGATGGCAACATGTCATCCAGATGTCTACGCATCCTTACTGCGTACCCTCGATAGTCTTAAGGACTCACCGATAAATCTTGTCATTTTCATAGTTAAGGTCCTTCAGACCAAAAACTGGCATCTTCTATTTCCAGTGTTCTTTACATTTTGTTTACTACGGAAGATACGGAAAGTTTGTTTTCTCACGTTCGGTATTTTCCGTTAGCAACTTTCTATCAAAGGCGGCTAAGACCCTTCCTAATCCACCAGCGTTCTTGTGCTCCAATCAAAAGCAATGTCTATCTCTTTCGCTTTCTTAAACAAAATTGTCCTTAACGAATCGGCTCATCTCGCGGCCTCGGACACACCCATCCCTAGCTTTCCTCCGCCACAACATCGTCAGTAAAAGCCAGTCAGACTTTACCTTTAGAATAATCAACAGCTTTTACCCAGTTTCTACCCTTAGACCGGTCGCGTACTTAGCGTATCGGTGTAACCAGGTTTTACGTAAAGTTGTCGGTGTGAGTTGTGATTCATGTGCGTTAATTCGGCGTATATTCCATTGTGATTGCCGAATTCATAATAAAGTATACTAAAGACAAAGTCGATAGTTGTGCTACGACACAGCTATTTTATTTTATCATGCAACCCTTAACTTTACGTGACACGTGAATCGCCGATCCATCGTGCAATCCGCGTGGATGACAACTCGATCAGGAACGTGATATTTTACACTTTGTACATAGTTATTGGTTTCGCGTTGATTATAAGGGGTAATTTGGGAAAATTGAATTATTAAACGATAGGAACGACGAATTGGATAATAATTTATCGACTAATAACATTAATACGTCGACTAGTCGCAAATTGTAGGTTATTAATGTCAAATGATTTGTAATTTGTAAAATTTCGCCTGCTTTGTTATCGCTGTGCTCGGAGACAAGTCATTGATACCGATAATTAAGCGCGATGAATCCGTATCGCAAACTAGAGCGATCGAAGCTAACTGCGGATACATGGTGATTCGCGTTACGTTTCTCTTTCTATACAAATGCATCGGTATTGACAAAATAAGTTTGATCGATCCGTAAACAACGGATACGAAGCTCGCAATCTGCCGATGTTCGCCAGTCCTATCCTTTGTCCCACGGTTCGTATAATGCAGCGGCGGTAAATTATATTACAACACGGCAAGTTACATGGAATTAATTCCAGTGGAACGGCTTCATCCTGTGCGCAAACTTGAGCTTCCGTTGCGTATTGAATGTTACCGGTCTCTAGACTAATTAGTTAACGAGTATTCCTATTATAAATACCGACTGATTCTTATAAAACGAAAAGGGAATGTCTCTCTCTCTCTCTCACATTGTGTAATTTCAATACGTCCAGATATTATTTTCAAACAATAGTTAGGCATCGGGTGTACACCGCGATGCACCGTTCCGTCGTTGTAAATGTTTATCGGCGTGTTAGCTCAGCCTATGTTCGCATTTTGACTGGCAAACCTGCAAGCTTCGACGAGCAAATCGTGTTGCTCGACGATCCGGATTTCTCCCGATCCGACTATTATATCCTGGTTTTATGAGTCACTTGCCGTGCCAGCCGTAATGCCAACTGCGCCAGATTCCTCGGTGTAAATAATGATTTGAATAATAAGACGGCACGGTTTCCGCGATTTACGGGCTTACCGGAAAGCCGATTTGAATTTTCAGTGAACGCTGGCGATAAACTGCCTTCGTTGATGAGCGTTCCCAGTGTCTGCTAGAACAGTTTCGCGATTCCAATTATCGTAAAGAATCGTACACAGTGAACGTTCCACCAATGATCGTGGTATATGTCTCTTTAACGAGGGTTTTGTCGCAATTTTCCTGTTTTCACGTGCAAATGGCCATGGTTCACGCTTCTTCGCAATTTTTAAGACGCGTTAAAACGATGCGAGGAATCGCGAAGCAACGAAAAGATGCGCCGGTTATAGCGCGATATATATTTAATTCGAAACACGGAGCGAAACGTAAATGCTGAAAGCGAATATGTAACTGCAGCTTATGAAGGGCGGAATGTAACTATCGTTGATGAGGTCGAGGAGTACCTATCGCTAAAGAGCACGGAACGTTCCATCTTACCAACGTTGAAACGTAACTGTATCTCATGAAGATTTCAACCTGGCTTCTCCGTCTTCTATCTTATACATGTTTGAAGCTGTAAGTCAATAGCAATTTGAGAAGTTAGTTCGTTATATTTTTATCTTATTTTCGTTTCGTAATAAACTACAAAGATCCATCGAGATATCTTTTTTCATTCCAGTTCTTTAACTTTGATATATTACCGAGACGCGAATTCATATTATATTCATAAAAATACGCTGTTCCATGAGATTCAAGCGTCTAACGTGCCTCTTGCGTTGAACATATACTTATATCGCCATCCTTTGAAATATCTGCAACCTGCGTGTACTATAAAACGATCGACAACGACCGTAGAATCGTACTTTATTTTAACAAAAATATGCCGCATGATCTTATTCGACAATTCGTGAAATATTAACGCGATCCGTGATAACAGACGCTTTAAACTAGCACGGTCGAGGTTTCTATCGGATCAATGACGTAGATAGGTTACCTTGGGACCTACGTATTCGCGTAACGACAGCGTCGCGTTTCGCTTCATCCTCTTGCGAATAACAACTACGTACGATCTCACTTCTGTCGACTTCATTGTACGTCGTTATTGCGCTGCCGCTCGGTTGATCGGAAAATACGCGCAACGAGATAAGTATCGACACACGCTACGATCTTTCGATCGTGGAACGAATACACCTTGAAACGATATTCGATCGAACGCGAAGAGAAAGAGTTAGTAGGAAAGAAAATTGGGGCAAATGGTCGAGACACGTCTCGTCTTGTCGAGCCGATGTCGTAAAAGCGAATATTTACAAAAATCATTGTCGAGACGAGGACGTAATTACCGAACGACGACTCATCGTGGAGAGTAATGCGATCGAGTAGAATTTTTGTTCCAACGTTCGAAATGAACGATTTTACGTCTTGTATTTTCAGTCGACGGTAGATCAACGTCGAGCGTCGAATCAATGTCGGTTGTATAGCAGCGAATGACCTATAACAATTGCAACGAGCGCAACGTGATAAATATCTTGTTAAGAAATATGAAGATCTACGAAACGTCGTACCGTGGAAAGAAAGAAACGATAAACCAGAGGAAGAGAGTTTGTTCTGTCTTCGAATGTAAATTCTTTTTCGGTTACTTGTGCATTCGCGTGATGTAGCGCTCGAAGAATTTGAAATTGACACCCCGTGATGCAACGTACCTATCGGATAGTCGACGTAAAAGAACTCTGAACAGTATGGAAGATGAATATAACATTTAGACCGGAACGTGTGCTTGAGATCAAACGTCTTAGATGCGGCAAGGTGTTCCGAATGGGACTATTTGTGATTATACCGTAAAAACGAATTTTTCCTTCGAGAGAGTAGACAACTCGAAAAATAGCTTTGGCTTTCTTGGACTTTGTCTTTTAAGTTCTTCCAGCATCGAGGAATAACAAACAGAAAGACAAGGTACGCGATATTAAACCCGAAAGAAAAAGTTAAAAACGGGAGAATTAATGTAAAATAAATTTAAAATTACTTTTGTAAAGCGTGCTAGTAGTACAGGTAGTCCCATAGTCGGACAACCTGGATGTATTGGATTGGCAACTAAGTGATTGCGGATTTTGCCATTACCACCTAATGACAAAATCCGCAATCACTTAGTTGCCAACCTAATACTATTAGGTCATCCCATAAGTTCGTGCCGTTTTTCGAGCGGTTATATATGTTAAGATCGTTTACATACCTTTCAGTTTCATGAAAAAATGTAATTCCCCTCTCGTTGTACAACTTCTTCTCATTTTTCTGGTAGGGCCATTATTCCGTCTCGATAAAAGTTCTCTTGTTTTTCTTTAAAATATGAAATGTATACAGAGAAGTCGGCACGAACTTATGGGATGGCCTAATACAACAAACCATGTCGACGAACGATATCGCGTATATTTGATACAGAAAGTAAGGAACGATAGTTGCTATAAATAGGGCGTAGTAACGGTACAACGATATATGCGAAGAAGGACGAAAAATTTGAAGGATTCAGAGATGGAGAGAGAGTTGGCTCGATGACACGCATGATCGTGGAGTCCCTTTGGTGCTTGAGCAGGTTTACGCGCGGATGCACTATCGTCGGAGCAAGTAAATCGCGCTTGTATATCCACAATGAAGCCAGAGTGGCCAGGTATCCAGAGTTTGCTCATATACCTATCTGTCTCTTGATCCAGAGAGCATTCCAATGGCTGGTCGGTTGCAAATCGTGGAATTCGTGTCTGCGGCTTCCATTACTGGAGTTCGAGCTGCAGTTCTGTGTTCGTAGCTACATCCATCCTCTCTTTCACGGCATGTTGAGCGATCAGTTCTCGCCCTTTCCTTGCTATCCTTGTCGTTACCATTACCGGTTACCATTGATTCTTGCCATGTTGCTCATCCGTCACCGGTGTTTACCGATCGACGTGTTAGTCTTTCGACGAAATTTCAATCAGCCGTAACTGCATATTCAACAAGTTTTGTTTTATTTTGCCTTCGAATCGTCTCGTTGTGTCGCTTCTGTCTATTCGTATTACAGTGATCGATACTTTTTTTCACTTGGTATACTGGCTTCCTGCGGGCATAGCTGTACTACCAGCGATACAGGTGCCAAACACGATCTCTCTAGTAATTACGAACCTTTGCGAATACAAATAGGAAATGGAGGAATTTATTTGCTTCTATTAAATATTCAAATTTCAAATCATCTATAAATGTATAGGACTCCGCAGTCTATTAATGGATTATTAATTTATTAAATAAATATATTTTTTCTCGGCAAAATTGGCTTAGGAATCTTCCGACGTTCGTAATCAACGAGAAACGATATTTTTCACAAGCTGGAGAAGGATTTCATTTTTTAATTTTTATCCATCAAATAGGTACAGATGTATCAATTACCAGCAACGATAATGCGAGCGTACGGGAACAAACAGTGTTTGCCCTTCGCCGAATTTCCAGCTTCCCTTTGTGTAGAAAGACAAACACGGTCGTCTAGGAGTCGTCCACGGATATGTAACCACGTACTTCCTCTCTAAACAAGCAGAGCCAATAAACGTGTGTACGCCCTGCACATGTGCACTTGTGCAGTCGTACACCGGCTACGTTGTTCAACGCGTTCGTGTCGTTGTTTCTCGTTGAACGTCGACGACGACTTATCGCCATTAAAACTATCGTTTCACAGTATGCGTCCTCCGACGAATATTCGGTACAATCGAACACACAGATTCTTACGAGAGTAGCTACGTCGTTCTTCGAATATTTCGTTCGTCGTGTCGAGCTGCATCTACTTTAAGGTACGTTTAGATCAAACGAGCAGGAACATAGAGCGAGCATTCGCTCGTGCTCGTTCAGTGTAAACGGTCATCGAGCAATCTGTAAAGACATTCACACCAAAAGAGCTCCTTCGTGACAAGAGCGAGCGAACGTTCGTAGAGATTAGTCCGAGCATCGAGAATACTCGATAGTTGTCCCAATTGAATCTTCGCTTGGACTCGTGACAAGGGTCTCTGACGAACAAATTATAATAACGCTCATTTATACTATTAGATTGTCCAAAAAGTTTCTTTCGTTTCACAAGGTGATAATAGATGAACAACGATTTCTGTTTTATATTATTTTATCGAATTAGGTGTGATCCATTTCGTATTATTTCTATTATTATGTTCGTGCATAATTCAATAAACTAATATAAAACAAAACAAAATAATTGTGCGTCTATTATTTCCTTATAAAACGAAAGAAACTTTTCGGACAACCTAATACAATTTTCCTGAAGCGAGGAGAGAACGAGCATTCGTTCCCTTGGTTTACACGCATCTTTACTTCGCGATTCTGAGCTGAAAAATAGTCGAAAGCGCGAACGAAAATTTGTAGATTCGAATATACATAGGTAGCAAGACGAAAATATGTAGAGTTAATTAATACACGCGTTAATTCCAGCCGAATATGATACCCATCGCCAAGTTTCCGGTTTCTGGAAAGCTCTACCTATAGGCTCGATATCAGGAATTTCGCGTAGCTGTCTCGGCCGCATTTCCTTCGGGTTAATACGATTTGACGCGCGCGGTTCGCGCCACTTCTTGCGCGCGGTTCGCCGCATCTGTAATGGAAGAACCGATTAAGCAGAGCCGTGCACCGCATTTTCAGCACCAGCTGCTGCGAATACTTTCGCAAGCAGCCGTTTTACCAACGTCGACTGACAACCACACGACTGCGACAATGCCTACGAAAATACATTCATGACGTCAACAGCATCGAGAAACGCACGATGCCAGATAGATGCCACGGTTTCGCGTTATTATATAAATATCGAGCGTTCAACCCTGCAGCAATTTTATTCTTCGTTTAATACGTAATTTTGTTACTGAGTTTGTTTCGTCGAAATTCGCGCGGATATTGTTACACGCGTACGATTTTCAGAATCCGAACCGATCGACTATCGAGATATACAATTTACAGTATATATTGGGTTGGCAACTAAGTGATTGCGGACTTTGTCATTAGGTGGTATTGACAAAATCCGCAATCACTTAGCTGCCAACCCGATAGATCCTTTTACGTACCGCGATACTAAAGAAAGAACACTCTGGGAAGAAGTTGAAATACTTTAGGGATATACGTACTATATCGATATCGAATCTTGCTCTAAATATACGATAAATGGTAAGACTCGTATTTTCTAATCACGATCTTACGACAGAAAAACATAACAGAAAATAAGAAATGGAATCGAGTAACGTTGTAAAATATACGCGATTAATATAAATTCCATCGATATAAAAAATCGCTACAGTAAATTAGTAATAACATGATAGTGGTTCTCAACGTAGAAATAAATGTATGCACCGACAACAGAGAATAAATTTCGTCTGGCAAGCGCTTCGAATATCTTTTAAATCTCGCACGAATCCATTTCGTAGAATTCTTCTGCTTAGCTGCCAGATTGGCTACGATCTCAGTTACGGTAGGAGAAATTTTCGAGCTATATTCCACTGTTGGCGAAAACGTGGCCATAACTATCCCATACCCATATCGTATCGAAAAACGCTAAAGTAGCTCATCCAAAAGTTACGGTCTTTGTTTGATTTATGAATCGCACTGGCCATCGCCATCATAATTCCAAGATGGAATACGAGTACATTAACCCCACGATAACGCTTCTGCAAAGATGTTCCTTTATACTTCCCTCTCCTTTATGCATAGTATACGTACGTACTTCGATTCTCCACCTTCACCCCTTACATCCGATTTTCCTATTTTATTAGTTATATATATAAGATCTTATACTACAACTAGTTTATTTACAATAAATGGATTAAACAGCAAACGATGGTTGTTTAACGTGAACTAATCACAATAACGTATTATAATTAAGACACCTAGATAATTAATTTGCAACTCTCGTCATCACGGATTCAACTCTCTATTGACAACGCTAGCAACACTCTCTGGACAACGCAATTCGCACTCTTTGACTTCTCAACTCACAATGACTGTTAATTCGTTTATCGTTTCTTAGCAACCCCTTGTCTTTTGTCTTAGCCTCGTCACGCACATGTTCCGCAACCGCTTCCTTATAATTCGCCCGACACCCCCTAAGCCCCTCGTCCACGATACTATATATACATATGTTTATTTCGCGCAAGAAACCCTTTTGATAAGGGTAAAAAGATAGCGTAAAAGATAGCGCGTACGTGTTTCAATTTTGCATGATATATTATATTGGCAACTAAGTGATTGCGGATTTTGTCATTGGGCGGTATAGACAAAATCCGCAATCACTTAGTTGCCAACCCAATATCTTGCAAATCTTCGTTAACTGCTAAAATTTGAGCGACATTGAAATGTAAAAATTTGATTTACGGTCTGTACGGCTAGAATATACGTGTACATCGTACGATACTACGATATTTTGGTGAAACAAAGCGGATCCGAACGAGGGGTCACGAGAACGACGAGCCCTACGAGATTGACCTTAAGCCTCGCATAAAGCCACGGAGACGACGATACTACTGTTTGTTTTATCGTCGCGTCGTTTATACGTTTTGACCGCATCTATGGTCAAGATATTTTTTCCTTATTTCCGCGAAATTAAGAGGATGGTAACAAGGAAGATTTCGTTCGCGCGACTCGTCGGAAGGAACAACACATCGTTTACGGAGTAGGCTATAAAGGCAATTTCTCCGGATCGTTTAACCCGGAAATTGGCCAACCTTGGATACGAATAATCAAATCAAACGATTTCTCCTGGCCCCTTTCGCCTCGTGCTGTGCCAAACCTCAGGAAATTGCCTTTTATCGCGGATAAACAGATGGAAACGTAGATTTGCTACGAGGTGTAGAACCCTTCCGAGTGTCGTTCCTTCCCTGTTTTCAGCTTTCGAAGAAATCTGAAGAAACCCTGGATTGCTTCAATATTTTTATCGCGTTACACGCCGCGTTGTATCTCCTGCGAATTCTTATTTTTTCGTCTCAACGATGCGCGATAGCCGATGAAAATCGATCGTTTCTTTCAAAATTGCCTCCAGAATTTTATCACACAACCGTACGAGGCATAATTTCAAGCTTGAAGATAAAGAGATCTCGATGATCCTGTCGTTGATGATCGCGCATTAAAGAATACTACGACACGACGCGAGTAATTAATTTTTAATCGTTCCTTTGCTTAATCGGTAAATCGATCGAGTTTTCTTGCTTTCTTATGTTAGAGAGAAAGAAGGACAGTGATAGCGTATACACGAAAGTGGACCTAAGAAATCTAATGGATGGTGTTTCTGCAAGCTCGCAGCAATCTCCTGGCGTAGCACCCTGTTGTTCCTCGATTACCCAAGACAAATCTAAAACCGACTGCTCCTGAATCGACTACACTGTATTCACAGGCGTAGATCAGGAACGAGTCCCATGATAGAAAGGAGCGATTAGTCATCGTGGCGTCTCGGCTGAACGACGATTTGTAATTTTCTACTTGCCGGAGACAGTAACTAACGAGCGTCTCGTGCAATCGGTCTTTTTCAACGAGAGCCAAGTCGATACGGTCCGGCACGAATTCAGCATCCGATATATCGTCCAACAAACGAACGAATCAACAAGAAACTGCAGGAACGCTTCGTCTTTAGCGCGTTTACTTTACCGTGTTGTCCCAGTAACGTGGTTCACGACGTGGCGCAACCTTTCAGACATCTTTTAAGCTCGACGTCATCGAATCAAGATTATTTACCAGCCGTGAAAAGACGCTTTTACAAAGGGTGTTCCGATAATCACGGTACAATCGGCAAGACGGTGATTCCACGTGAAAATATGGAAATCTAAAATACGAAATAAAATCTTTTCATACGGCGTTTCGCCTTCGGTCTTGAAAATCGAACTTGGAGGTTCGTTTGGTGCAAGCGAATTTGGCTAATCGCGGGTTAGGCACAAGTAAACGATGAGTAAAAATGAGCAAAACTCGGGAAGATGGAGTTTGCACGTGTTTAATTAAAATCTGACCGGATCATTGATCGATTATCAAGCTGAATTTTTCCAGAAACGAAGAAATCGTATTCTACGTTTTCGACTTCTCTCCGCGCATGCGATAAATTTTCTTTAGGTTATTCGGCCCTGTCCATTCCGGAATTATACTACCAGTTCGAGTATACTCGACGTATATGAAAATCTATTTCCTCGAAAACAAAACGTCGCGTAAACACATCTCATTCTATTTCTTCCATTTATTTCAGGTAGAATCGCCGGCACAAAGATCGTGTCGTGATTGCTGGGACACCCTGTGTAATATCGTTCGCCACCATCCGCGCGTGCAAGCGCACACCGTTGTTTGTTTGTCGGTATTAAAACCTCGAAAGGAAAATATCGGAGACCGGCGCCGCGGAAACTTAACTGTTTACCGAGCGAAAATATAAATTGGCTATCGTCCGCCGACTGATGCGACCGCGTGTCCCACATAGTGTAAACTCGCGCTGTGATTGCTATTTGCGAAAAAAAGCGAATCGATCCACTGTCCTATGGAGATCTCGCGCAGTTGTGCACGCTTGTACATTTGTTTCCAAGCTCTGGCATGCTGCGTGCAGTTAATTTAAGTACAGTTCGGTTAAATGAAATAGGAGTCTATCGTGCTAGAAACAGTTACAAGCAGCCGAGTGATTAAATTCAACGTTGATCGGAAAATGTCCGTAAATAATAAGATAATTACCTAAAACATTAAAAAAGAAAATATCCCAGAATTCTTACTGAAAGGCAAGAAGCTATCTCTTCGGCAAAATAAACAAAATCGTGCTCGAACGTAAAAGGCAAAAGCACAGGATTTCCATGGCTGGTGAGTTAGTTACCGACCCTAAACGTTTGATCTTACAAAACGCTGTAAAATTCCTATTGAAAAATAGAAAATTACCTTATCGAAAAAATAAATGGCCGTGCTTAAAGAAAAGACGAACGCGATATCGGACGAAATAGACGGCACGAAGCTTAGTCAATCTCTTTGGCGATAGACATTTTTCACGTAAATCCAAGTAGCGGAATGATGCATAAGGTCCTTTAGAGACGTCGTTGAAACACAGGACTGTAGCACTCTCGTAAGACTTTGAATATCATTTGCTCTTCATGGCTGAAGAGGGAGAAGGAAAGGAAAGAGGCGGGAAAAACGAACGAAACCATCGGCTTAAACGCATCCACCCGGAAAAGGAAACTCTCTCGCTTGATCCTGATATATGTATACCAACGCGTACGGTTCGCGTGCCGTAAAACTCCAATGTATATCATCCCGTCGCGACTCGATCAACCGGTCCGTTTTCTGCGTAAGTCCTCTGCGTAACTCTTCTGCGTATCGTCCACCGAATTAACCTATATATCCCAATATATACCGAGTTATCCTCCATTATCGATAGTACGGTTATCTTTTCGTTCTCTTCGACGACTTCGTTTTCCCGATTATCGCAAACGTCGAACGTCAATCGGCCGTTTGAAATAGCGATACTTTACGAGGCTTTCGGCATTCAAATATTACGCCACGCCGATACGATAGACGCCAGGTGCAGAAGGTTCGTCTTTCGCGATAAGTAAGCGAAAGCAAAATCGAAGAAATTCGTTGAAAAGATCGTTAGTTCGTGTAATGAGTTTCGTTGGAAAAAGTTCAGAAAAGCTGGAAAAAGAGTATTCGAGTTTGAATATTCGAAGTTAGTACTGTCTTAACGCGAACATTTAACATGCTATTCTATTTAAATGGAAATACGAAACAAAGATCATGATCATAAATCGTAATTATTCTGGTAAATTTGTGTATGTGTTCGACGCAGAATCGATATTTCGGAGTAGACCTTGCTTTCCAAATTAATATCATGTAAATTAATTTATTATTATATCATTAACAAGTTCAACGTAACGATAATTATCCAGAATAACAGTATATTTATTAAGATAAATTTGATGTATAGAAACAGCTGCTTCATTATAATAATGTAATTGGATATTGAGTAACTGTGAAACTGTGTACAAATTTTTTTTAATTTTTTTAACGTAATTTTTCTATATTCGCTAAAATATTGATTAAGATATACTTTACAGAACTTTAAAGCGTAATTGATACGACATTTATTTAAATGTTAAATCACAACGAAATTTCTTGATGTCTGAACGTGAATACCCGTTCTACTTGACGTTCTACTGGCGCACGCTATGGCTCCATTACCTTTCGCATTGTCCGAAGATGTACAGCTATTCCACTGACGCACGTGTTGCGACCATTCATTTGTTTAAGCAACGCTCGCGTGTTTCGATAAACATGCCAATTTCTAGGTACTATCGTTCTTGTCTCGTTCGTATATTAAATTTGTTCGTATTAAATTCTACGCTATTCGTTTACACGAGAATTTGAATCTGTCCGCGATCTTCTGTCTCGTGTAAAGAAATCGTAGGAAACTTAACTCCATGAGAATTTCGGCACGCACTTTGACAAAGCGTGGTATAATAATATCACCGTTCACCGCAAATGTACCCTTCAGACGGATGGAGACAACGCGGTTTTCACAGGGCCTCGTAACTAGCCCGGAACATTCTCAGAGATTTCCGCGCGTGCACTCCAGTTATTCTTACGAGGAAATTAATCCTCGGTGCACTGAAGCAGTTTCTATCTAGCTAAACCGAACGAGAATCTACCCGTGAGCACAGCCTTGATACACGAACGGTAATTGTCGCGTAATTACGAAACTTGAATTTCGCAACGAAATCTCGTTTATTAACATTACGACCCGGAACCCTGGCCCGACCTTCGTCCTTGTAATCCTCCTCTCGCTCATCGATTATTTCTTCGTCGGTAGCCATCTTGGACGTCTTTAGGGTCGTTCGTCGTCACCACGTTAGATTCCGACTAATTGAATCCAGCGAATCACTTTTCAATTTTCGATGCCTTTTATTATTTACATTTATCGGGTTGGCAACTAAGTGATTGCAGATTTTGTCATTAGGTGGTAATGTAAAAATCCGCTTAGTTGCCAACTCAATATTCAGATTTGCGCTGTCTTTTTAGGAGAATATACTCGATTAAACCGAACTCTTACTTTCATCCCTACGATCGTGTAAAGTCGTGCCACCAGACAGTTGATAGCAATGCGTGAATGTCGGTGTTTAAGAATAAATTATATCCTTGACCGAATCAGGTAGAAATAAACCGAGACAAACGCCTTACGTTCGCCGATTCTCCAGAACGCAGCCGATTTTCCACGAACTCGCACCTAACCAAAACTCAGAGGCTAGGACCTTGCAGGTCAAAGATGGGAAAAGTAACGACACACAATGGGCCTTGGTTACCTTGGTTAACACTTACAAAGTCAAACAAATGCGGGAACGTAGCCTCTGAAATCTCTCCGGTGTCGATAATTGACTTGGACTGTGCTAAATCTTATCAGACGCGTGTCTTAATCGTGAAAAACGAGTCCCAGACAGTTCTGCAAATTTATTTGCCAATTATGAGTTTCATCGCGACTTCCGTAAACGCAACGTAAGCAAGAAACTCGGAAAATCGGATCAAATCTATTTGGCGCAGGTGAGCTGACCGATTCTTGGGAAGAAACGGAACACTCCATAACTGAAGTAAGACAGCATTCTCAAACTGTGAATATACATCGAGTCTCAGGGAATATACGCTGCCACGAGAAACCAACTATTCATCGACGTCATAATTTCTCCGAGGCGATGTCTCAATCTCGTCAATGCCTCTCTGCAGGACACATTTCTCCAACGATCGAAGAAACCAATTTCGGATTGTCTCGATTCACCGTTCACCGATTCGTAATTTAGTGTTTTTTTCTTTTTTCTTTTTTCATCTAAACGGATGAGAAATGGAGAACGGAAGAAAAGCGGGGTCGGCTCGAGTGGGACGAAGATAAACTTCCCGTTTCCCCGCAGACAGAGCGAGCTAACCGAAGAAAGAGAGTCGGAAGGATGCACCGGCTCTGCTACAGATTAGAGATATTTATGGTGCGGTAAATCAAATACTGTCTCCCCTTTTCCGTACCTTTCCGCGCGACGTTGATTCATCAATATAAGCTTTTCCCAGGGCCACTGTCCGCGATATATGGCCACTCATAAGCGAGAGCAGCAAGCAAAGGAGAAAAAAGGAGAGAAGAAGAAAGAAGGAACAACGAAAGAGTAGCAAAGGTCGATGGTAAAGAATTTAGACTTTGGTGAACGTGTAAATTCTACTTAGAACGATAGTCGTCGAATGGGAACTGTGTTCGACGTACCGTTGGATTTCGACGTTACACAGACCCGATAAAACGACCATCTTGTCCGTGTTAAGTACTGCTCCGTGTCTCTCTTAAATTTCACGATGCTTAAACGCTTCTGTCGCATCCTAAATCAACTCGTGTTGCGCGTAAAGAAAGAACGATCCACCTTCTTTTATCATCGAAAGTCCTCGAGACTTTTAATCAGTCTACTCGGATGCACGCGAAGAAAGCTTAATCGCTCGATTCGTAAAAGGCAAACGATTGGCGCGGTTGATTTGTTGTTTCCTTTTTTTTACGAAAATTAGATGTGTTTCTAGTGGTAACTTTCTTAGGAGGTAGCTATTTTTTCTCTTCTTCACTTTTTACGGAGAGTAATCGTGTTTGTAATGCTAGATTTTCCATTTCTCTTTCTGATTTCTGTCGAAAATTATTTGTCTTCGTTATATGAGAATCTTTCTTTACGAAATTACGAAATAAGGAAAAATTGTACAAATTTAGTATCTTTTCGGTTCGATCTACTTGTTCAAAATTGACGAAAAGCGAAGTAACGGCGACTATTTTGACAAATTTCTATGAAAAGGACGAACATAAAATTTTACCTCCTCAAATTCAAACGAAGAAATCTAAAATTTTATTTCGCAATACTTCAACGAAGATTTTACACTGTATTTTCGTTAAATTCTATTGAAAAGAAAAAGACGTAGCTTTAAAGCTCTTGTAGAATCTAATGAATGTAATGGACAAGGTTGTAACGTTTTCATGAGAATTATGAGTGTAATGTAATAATTTTTACGTATGTACGTAAAAATTGTAGGATATTATAGAAAACGTATATTCCGCGAGATTAGTGTACGATAGGAAAAGACAATTCAAATATACGGTGTATAATAAACGTCAGAAATATTGCACCGAATATCGAAATTTACGGATGTAACGAATAAACGACTGTTAAATATATCTTCAGATTTGTTTGAAACTTGATCGAGTTAATCGCGATAATCGGCTACTAGTTTCAAAATATTTCATAAAATATCCCTCAAATTATTACTCGAAGAATGAATATCCCTACACGGCGTATCCGTAAAACGCATCTACAAGTACGGAATACTATCACGAACCTGTGAGTAATCGGTCGAATCGTGCGAGAAGAGCCCCGGAGAAGTGAAAGAAACGCGTATCCCGGGAAGAAGGGGGAAGAAAGTAAGCTAGCCAAAGGGAGGGATAGGCCGAGCGACGACGAAATAACGAGAAAAAAGGAGAAGCAGCCGCGACTCGTCTCGGAGAGAGAAAACATTAAAGCGCGAGGATGAAAGAAGCCTCTTTGTGTTTCCCAGGTGAGCGTTATAAATGAGCTCTCCGACGGGAACGAGGGTGTCTGAACCGAGGATGGCGAGCCGGAGGACCGCCGCCCGGCCACACCTATGCCACCAGAAGTCACCGGAGGACCACCGTTGCGACAAACGACCAAATCTGCTTTGCGGATGGATCGCGTTTTTCTTTCTCTTCGTTTCTTCCAGTCGAGCCACGCTATCGCTTTTTTCCTCCCCGTCGCGTGCTTTTTAATTACGGGGGCCAAGAGTCGCGTTCACGTGTCGACGGTTAATGTCTTAATTAATTAGACGGGACAGCGGTAATATTCTTGATACCGGAATGCTGTTGGCATTTTTGAAAACTTGAATTTCTGAATTTTCAAATTTTCAAATATTCAAATATTCAAATATTCAAATATTCAAAGTTTCAAAAATTCAAACTTTCAAATTCAAAAATTCAAATTTTCAAAAATTCCAACAGCATTCCAAAAATTTGAATTTTGAATTGAAAACATTGAAAATTTGAATTTTTGAATTTGAATTTGAAAATTTGAATTTGAATTTGAATTTGAAAATTTGAAAATTTGAATTTGAAAATTTGAATTTGAAAATTTGAATTTGAACATTTGTACTTGAAAATTCGAAAATTTGAATTTGAAAATTTGAAAATTTGAATTTGAAAATTTGAAAATTTGAATTTAAAAATTTGAAAATTTGAATTTGAAAATTTGAATTTGAAAATTTGAATTTGAAAATTTGAAAATTTGAATTTGAAAATTTGAATTTGAAAATTTGAATTTGAAAATTTGAAAATTTGAATTTGAAAATTTGAAAATTTGAAAATTTGAATTTTTGAATTTGAATTTGAAAATTTGAATTTGAAAATTTGAATTTAAATATTTTCAAATTTGAATTTTTAAATTTGAATTTTCAAATTTGAATTTTCAAATTTGAATTTTCAAATTTGAATTTTCAAATTTTCAAATTTGAATTTTTAAATTTGAATTTTTAAATTTGAATTTTCAAATTTTCAAATTTGAATTTTTAAATTTGAATTTTCAAATTTTCAAATTTTCAAATTTGAATTTTTAAATTTGAATTTTCAAATTTGAATTTTCAAATTTTCAAATTTGAATTTTTAAATTTGAATTTTTAAATTTGAATTTGAAAATTTGAATTCGAAAATTTGAATTTGAAAATTTGAAAATTTGAATTTGAGAATTTGAAAATTTGAATTTTTGAATTTGAATTTGAAAATTTGAAAATTTGAATTTGAAAATTTGAAAATTTGAATTTGAAAATTTGAATTTGAAAATTTGAATTTGAAAATTTGAATTTGAAAATTTGAAAATTTGAATTTGAAAATTTGAATTTGAAAATTTAAATTTGAAAATTTGAAAATTTGAATTTGAAAATTTGAAAATTTGAATTTGAAAATTTAAATTTGAAAATTTGAAAATTTGAATTTGAAAATTTGAATTTAAATATTTTCAAATTTGAATTTTTAAATTTGAATTTTCAAATTTGAATTTTCAAATTTTCAAATTTGAATTTTCAAATTTTCAAATTTGAATTTTTAAATTTGAATTTTTAAATTTGAATTTTCAAATTTTCAAATTTGAATTTTTAAATTTGAATTTTCAAATTTTCAAATTTTCAAATTTGAATTTTCAAATTTGAATTTGAAAATTTGAATCTGAAAATTTGAAAATTTGAATTTGAAAATTTGAAAATTTGAATTTGAAAATTTGAATTTGAAAATTTGAATTTGAAAATTTGAATTCGAAAATTTGAATTCGAAAATTTGAATTTGAAAATTTGAAAATTTGAATTTGAGAATTTGAAAATTTGAAAATTTGAATTTGAAAATTTGAAAATTTGAATTTGAAAATTTGAATTTGAAAATTTGAATTTGAAAATTTGAATTTGAAAATTTGAAAATTTGAATTTGAAAATTTGAATTTGAAAATTTGAAAATTTGGATTTGAAAATTTGAAAATTTGAATTTGAAAATTTGAATTTGAAAATTTGAATTTGAAAATTTGAATTTGAAAATTTGAATTTGAAAATTTGAAAATTTGAAAATTTGAATTTGAAAATTTGAATTTGAAAATTTGAATTTGAAAATTTGAATTTGAAAATTTGAATTTGAAAATTTGAATTTGAAAATTTGAATTTGAAAATTTGAAAATTTGAATTTGAAAATTTGAAAATTTGAATTTGAAAATTTGAAAATTTGAATTTGAAAATTTGAATTCGAAAATTTGAAAATTTGAATTTTTGAATTTGAAAATTTGAAAATTTGAATTTGAAAATTTGAAAATTTGAATTTGAAAATTTGAAAATTTGAAAATTTGAATTTTTGAATTTGAATTTTCAAATTTTTAAATTTGAATTTAAAAATTTGAATTTAAAAATATGAATTTAAAAATTTGAATTTAAAAATTTGAATTTAAAAATTTGAAAATTTGAATTTTCAAATTTGAATTTTTAAATTTTCAGATTTGAATTTTTAAATTTGAATTTTCAAGTTTTCAAATTTTCAAATTTGTATTTTTAAATTTAAATTTTCAAATTTGAATTTTTAAATTTGGATTTTTAAATTTGGATTTTTAAATTTGAATTTTCAAATTTGAATTTTCAAATTTGAATTTTCAAATTTTCAAATTTTCAAATTTGAACTTTTAAATTTGAATTTTCAAATTTTCAAATTTTCAAATTGGAATTTTTAAATTTAAATTTCCATATTTTCAAATTCAAATTTTCAAGTTCAAGTTTTCAAATTTTTAAATTCAAATTTTCAAATTTTTAAATTCAAATTTTCAAATTTTCAAATTCAAATTTTCAAATTTTCAAATTCAAATTTTCAAATTTTCAAATTCAAATTTTCAAATTCAAATTTTCAAATTCAAATTCAAATTTTTAAATTCAAATTTTCAAATTCAAATTTTCAAATTCAAATTTTCAAATTTTCAAATTCAAATTTTCAAATTTTTAAATTCAAATTTTCAGAATTTCGTGCTATCATTTTTGTTGCTTCATTGTAGCCGGCGATCGAAGAACCAGTGTTAGGTGCAAAAGGGAGACCGTGAAATTAAAATTGATGAAGCGAGACTGTTAACTTAGTTTTATACTCTGTCGCTTGGAAGTAAAGGTAAATGCAGTAAATCATGAAATTAGATTTGAAGTTGGATTCTGTATAACCTGGCGGAACTTTCAAGCAACGTTGCACATGCTTTGCTTTGTCCTATCTGCGGTTCTATCCTTTTTTAAGTGTTCATCGAGCTCAGAAATATTACACTCTATTATATCTTATTACGTACATTTATTACATTTCACTGTCTAAATTAAATTCATAACGCATCGAAGAAAATCGATGTCGATAAATTGGCTTTCTTATATAACCGATACTTTAATAATAACGATATTATTCATAGTAATATTATATAAGCGTAAATAATGGCAACGTTAATAATATAGTCTTGCGACTATACTTACATTTAAAAATCTATAAAAAGAAAGGGATCTACGACATTTGATTTTACTTGAATATTACAGGTTCGTATTCGATTAAACCTACTCGTTTAACGGGCAATATTGAAATTAAATCGATAACTGATATCGATATTGCAATGGCGCGTTAATATAAAACTCACAGATCCAATAACGATGATTTATTTAAATGACAATTATTCCCGTAAGCGGAACTGCGTTCATTAGCCGGGATATTGGCGTAAAATCGCGAAGAAGAAATAAGTATCGAAATTCCATTCGAAACCATCGAAAACAATACTGGATCGAAGCTGCATTCGCGATGATGAATCACGGTAATACTCGTTTACACGTGAAACATGAGAGGGAAATTCCAACCTCTAGCAACGGAACGTTAATTAGTGCTTTGATCGAAAACCAATCGACTACTTTATTGAATACGAGATAATGCAACGCTACGCATCATCCTAATAAATCAATATATCGAATTAATTAACTGAAATCAGGATGTCATTGAATTTTAGATCGAACCTGTTCTCCATCGTCTAAAATTCTCAATTACAGTTTCCCATCTAAGTTTCGTAATTTACATAAGACGATATTTTTCTTAGACAATTTACTTGTATTATTATTACGGTGGTTCTGTCTGCTGATGGTTCTTTCTATATTCTCTCGATATCTTTTCTCTTTTTCTCGCTGCTAAAACGCCACATTCCTCGCGTCATCGTTCGATTCAAATAGTAGGGGGAATATTTATTAATATTTAACGAACTGCGTTTCATGTAACGCATGATACGCGTACAATCTTGCCATTTGCATGACAATGATTTACACACCCATCCAAAGAAATCACTGGAAAACCTGACCTAATAGAAACGGAGCAAAGTTTTTCTCCTATTAGAGAAGAAATTTCTTCCACGAAGAAACAAATAGAAAACCATAAGAAACGATGGAAAAATTGAAAATAAAATGAGCAAGTAAATGCTGATAATCAAAGTATAACGTTGTGTACTTTTTTTCTGCGAGTCGACATTTTTGCCGATCCCTTTCTATCCCTCCTCGCCTACTTTTTCCTCGTAAATTCCTATTTTACAGATAACTTCCATAACGTCACGCTGCTATCACCTTTTCCCTCTTCCCTTCTTCCGTGAGCAATACGACGAAGAGAAGAGAGAGAGAGAGAGAGAGAGAGAGAGAGAGAAAAAGTTGGAAAAGAGGGTGGAAGAACGAATCTAGGATGACGGGTAACTCGAAAGCTTGGAATAAGGGAAACAAAACGATGCATTTATTATGTAAAAAGAACGAGTCTTTTCCGTGGTTTTCCCCCGTTTGCTTTGTTTTCCATTGAAAATCCCTCAGGATTAATATCGCACTACAAACAACCTGGAAACCACGAGATGGCCAAGAATGAACAGGTTCTTCTTGAAACGAGGGTAAATAAAAAAAGGCAGCTCCTTGAGTAATTATCATCGTTATTTCTATGGAGATTAAAGTAGAATATCGTTTGTTGCCGCTTGAAATTTGTTTGAAAATCTGTTCTTTGACTTTTTAGAGGCTGATTATCAAACGACGAAGATAGTCGTTTTGCTGGAAAGTTTTCATCGTGAAAATTTTTCCAAAGAAAAAAGGAACTCTCGATAACAGAGGAAAAAATCATTGTCACGTTTGTGTAAAAGCAGTCTCAGTTTAATTTTAATCTTCGTTTCTTGGGATAAAAAGGGTGTAATAAACACGATATTGCGTGAAATATTTGTAGCAAGAAATATTATCTTGCGAAGAAACACGACAGAAGGTAGTAAACACTGAATTGAGGACTTTTAACTTCTTCACTGATACAATTTCGCACGATAGTATCGTTAATACAGATACAATTATAAGAATAAAATAAAAATATTTTACATTTCGATATTTCTTAAATTGCGATCTTGATTAAAAACGTAATTACATGGCGGTATCTTTCGAAATTGAATGTTTACAGCCGCAACGACCACTATATAATAAGTTAGCGCCTATTCAATTGAAATTATTTATTTAATTTCCATAATCTCTTAGAAAAGGATGGTTTTGTCTTAAAAATGTAGCGGTTGTAACGTTTGACCGACATTTTTTTTTAAATTGCCTTTAACGAAAAAAATAAATGATTAGTATCGATATCTCCTTCATTATTATCGTTTCCTTTAATGTTATCACATAATAATAGATCATTGATTACGCGGCGTTAACGCGGACAAACGAGTTTCCCGAATTTATTTCTCTCAATTTCAAAAATAAATTAATTACGCACATACTCGTTATAAATGCACTAATAAATGTCGTATAATCCTATTAATCATCATCGGAATGGGCGAATAACGAGAGTACGAATAATAATTAATGCCTAATTAAATCGAGTTCTCGATATCGGCTGAAAATATCGATATTTATTAAAATCTTAATTATTTGATTATCATACGACTTAATTTTGGAAAACGAAATCGTATTACAATTTCTGAACCATGGCCTGTACTTAGGAGCGAATTATACCTACTTAAACGCAATAAATATAATTATACTGTTACGTACAATAAATATCCACGATATTGTAGAAAATTTACGAATCCTATTAAGATTATTGCAGGCGAGTCTCAGGGGAAACCGTCTCACGATTAATTAATATCGTCAGCCAGCTCGGATAAATGTCTTCGCAACGATATATTTGTATATTTTTATGGATTTAGTATTCTCGTCGAATTATATGTTCGCTGTTCTATTAGATCCACCATTTCCACCATTTATATTTACTTAATATTATGTGAATAATTGATTATATATTATTATTAATATTTCCAAAGTATAGAGATAATTTCTATATTCCTATTTAGGAAACGAGGAATACAGAAAAAGGGAATAATTTATATATTCAAAGTACGTCTTGCGGATTAATTATTCGAGTACCAGAGATAATTCACCCTTAATAGAATCGATAACGCAAACTACATATTGCTAATAGCCCGTCTTTAGCACGTGTCAATACGTCAATCTTTTCGCTCAACAGGAAGCTTGAAATAGTTAAAGCTAATGAATACGTGCGATTAAGTCATATCATAATCTAGCGTCATATTCTATTACATTAGGATTTTAACCAAAATTTCATTTTAAGCAATCAAACACAATAACGAGAATTAAACGAATTGCGTAGATAATTAATGTCGTGCTGGTATTATACAATCGCTGAAATAACACCGAAAACAATTTTCCATTCTGTACGTTCTAAAGTACATTTTAAGGGTAGGTTTTTGGATTTCTTTAATAACGATACAATCCAGTACAGATAGAATTTAAATAACTGCAGGTTTTTTCATTTGTTTGGAAAGATTTTAATTTCGATAAAAATATTAATCAAACGTATCGCTGGGAATTTTTGTTCAAAATCCATCGCGATGCTCTTCTGATCGATGTAATAAAATTTAAATAACCGAATGCTATTCTTACGTATATACATATATATATATACTCTTTTGAAATCTTTAACTTTCACTGAATTTCAATTACCGATCACGAACATGATATTAAATGCAATTTTACGTCGTGTACATTAACTGCGGTAATACAATGTCTGACTGACACGTCCGCTACTACTGACGCACACGTTGCGTCCATCGAATTACCTCTGAATTACATATATTACGTACACATCTATTAGACCAACCACGACTAGAGTGATTCTTCGAGACTGTCGACGGGTCTACGTTCGTTTTCTTTTCGTTTCTCCTAGACAGATCGTGCTCGTTCCTTTTAGCAAGTTCATTCAGCGTCGCTAATGGCCGAATGTATCTGTAAATATAAATTTTTGATCGGAGAACGACAAAGAAGATATCGTGTTAATGCGAAGCGGTGCGGCGCGACGCGACGATAAGAGAGACGAAAATTGGGTAATGCGGAAGAGCTCTCGGCGATAACGACATCGAACGCCAGGCTCGTTTGATCCTCGGCTTAGACATCGATCCCTTCCAGCGCGTCCCACGCAATCGCGTTAGTTTCACACCACGTGCTTTACAAGGTCTGTCGATCGTCGGCAAAATGAAGTAGGTTCGATGTTCGATGAGAGGCGACAGAACGTCTCTGTGACTATCGATTTTCGCAACGTACCTTCCATCCTGATATTTCAGCCTCCCAGAAACCAAACTGATATCAGCACCGCGTTTCCTCGTCAATTTCATTATCTGGACGTACGATTAGTATCCAAGTTTCCAAAAACTAAATTCTTTAATCCCATAAGCTTGCTTGTTATAAGAAGATGATACAAATAATATTAGATTTCCAAGAAATTCGTACAAAATTCTATTCAACAAATTCCACTCTTATTCGATTACTAATCTATGGGTGGTTGATCAATGTGGCTTTTGAAATGCACTTTCCAATCTCTGTTTCAGTGTTTCCCAATCTTTTCTCGGTCGTCGCTCCCCTATACGAACTGCAACTTTGTCCACCTTCCCTTTGTTTAGATCGCTCGATAATCTCTAGCAAATCTAATCTAAAAGATCGTATCTAAAATGGATTATTTTAACATGAAATAATTGAAAGAAGGAACGTGCTCCTAGCTTCGAAATTGCGTCCTCTAAAAATTCGATATTTTTAAAGTATTCGAAGGAGTTTAATTTAAAAATTAAATAGAATTAAAATAAAGATTAAATAAATTCTCAAATTGCACTGTTATAAGAGGCAGAAAATATAGTCTTCGTAAGAGAACGTAATCTATGCAATGCGATCATCGCATAGCGTTGCGAACCCAGGATCCATTCGATCGTCGCATTCTCTTCGTTTCTAGTTACGCGCAACGTATTGTGGTCAATTGGTACGTTTCAAAGTGGCCGCTAAAGTGGGTATATTTATTCAAACCACAATGCAATATCGTTTTTATCGACGATCGTTCTCATCGTGGGACTTTGGCGCTCTCAGTTTAAAGGATGCAGATTAAATTTCTATCGCGCATGTGAAACATTAAAGTTCAGTGGATCCTGTGGCAGATCGCAACTAGGTAACACGCGTGCTTAGTTATCGCTTACCGCGTCTACACTAACGTGTCTATAAATTTATTCGAGTGGCTATCGAACGCAAAGGGAAATTATCCTGCGAATAACGCTACGGACGCACACGGTGCGTCTTCTCTTTCTCCGTATTCCGACATAGGGACAAGCAACTCGAAAAGCAACGTGTTAAAACAGAAACTATCGCTAAAATTCTTCGATTAATTCCTAATATGGAGAATATGTAATTTGTGAAAAAAAATAAAAGAAGAAGATTAAAGCGAATACGTTGGATCTTTATGTGTTTAATTCGTTTCATTTTGTTATTATCTGTGTTCAGAATTTTCGTCAGTTTTATTTCTACTCTTCCTGCCCGTTTCAAACATTTTTCCGGTCATTGCGTATTCCATCCATGCATTGCCATCCAACTATTCTCGATGATTATAAAAATCGCAGGGTATGCCGTTGTCGGTCAAAGAATTTAATAAAAAAATTCTCGGCTTCCCAATCAGCAATATGGTGCTCGGTTATTTGTTAATTTGCCTATCCACTACACGTGGACTTCGATATATTTCAAACATTCTACGGTTGCCAGGCGCAGCTTGCGAAACGAAATATTTTCATTGTTCGTTGCAAATATACAAACGATGGTTCCTTTCATTCGTCAAATATAAAGAGCGGATTATTTTTAAAGCATTGAACGCTAATCGTAAATGAACGTGAGGAAGTTACGAAACGAAGAAACTTTTCAGAAGCTCGGCTATGTTTCGCGATTCTCAAATAAAATATGAAGACACTGGATATTAAATGGTTAATAGGAACTAACTGGTAGCGTATTTTGGTAGCGGTAACTGGTAGCGGGTAAATTTTAGTACACATGTGGCTATGGGAAGTCGATACCGCGTTGCCATACGTAAGGACACGTAGTGCAATTACACTTGCCCCTCAGAAAATCGTGTCACGTCACGAGAGGATGCTAGATGCAGCAACGTTATACCTACGTGATTCGCAACCTGCAATTTCACACGCGTTTACAGTCGGTAACGTATCCGAGCCTGCGATAATACAACAGAATTCCATATAAATTCATGAAGTCGAATATAGCTCTATATGGATCGCTGTTTCCCGGTCATGATCTATCAATTACGATATGAATTCTCACGACTAAATTTCTAGTAAATAGTAGTACTATAATTTTGTAATATCGTAACATCGCTATAGCTACAGTAATTTTTAACGAACTTGAAAATTTCGGAAATCGTTATTTTCAAGGTATAACGTACTCCCACGTTATACGAATACACGAATTTAGAGAAAAAAGTACATTTGAATATTATCGTAATTCTGCGACATAATAACGTTGCTACGGCTCGAATAACGTTTGGCAAGCATTAAAATTTCATAAGCTGCTGTCCCAAAATGAAATGGCGTAGTTTCAAGTTACGCGAGTATCGAGGTTCCCCGAAATATTACAACAATACGCAAAATTCTTCGAAAAAAGGAAACTTCCAAACGCGTTGCAAACGGATGTCAACTTATTTCGCAGTGAAAATATTCGCGTGTCCACAGAAAGTAGCACAGTTTCTAGTTTCGAATCGCGAAAAAGTTAACAGTCGTTTAACGTAGGTTCAGCTTCGGATTAAAGATAATCCAACATCAGTGGTAATATGACGGTACAAGAGCAGGGCGGTAGGATAAACTCGGTTTCCCGTGATCTTTTTGTCCCTGGTCGTCGCCTAGATCTCGCGCGACGTCGAATTTTTATGTAAATTTAATGGGCTCGCCCCAACGTTATGGACTCACACTTTATAAGACTCAAAGAAGGCCGTAATACGATCGAGGCGCGTGAAAATCTGGGTGAAGTTTATTATGCAAAGCAGGGTTTATTATTCAACGAGATGTAACAACTAACAGGCTTACTCGTGCTTAAGCTTTCCTCGATCGAGCGTGAACTCGTGTTCTCCCTCGTTTCGAGAACGCAATTGTCCAATTTTCCAAGGATAATTTCCTCTTTTTACCGCAAAGATAATACATTAACGACAAACGAATTGCAACGATATTTCCTTGTTGCATAATAAATTTCGTTTAACATAACTTAAAAATAACTTCAGAATGTGTCGAGACAAAGCATGGATTGTCGTTTCGTCTACAAAAGTTTAATTACGAATTACCGTTTTTTGACTTAGAGAATTCT
Organism: Bombus terrestris; assembly: GCF_910591885.1. NCBI lineage: Eukaryota > Metazoa > Arthropoda > Insecta > Hymenoptera > Apidae > Bombus > Bombus terrestris. Next base: position 1,406,082 of record NC_063279.1, on the reverse strand, counting down.
TTGTATTTCTATATTTCCCTTTTTAATTTATCGTATCTTGATCGATCGCATCGTCGATGATGCAATTTAAAATTTCAAAACCCAAGAATCTGTCAGAAATCCTACTGACCGTCTCTACTTAGTCTGCAAATGTAAATTCGTTTTCGCTGTTACAAGGTAACATCTGCATAATTTCAAGTTTTACTTTCCCATCTAGTGTCCGCTAAATGAGAAACGCTATAACACGTGATTCTTCTCTGCGAGAAAGGTCGACATGGTCAGCCGTCCGACAGTCTTCGTTTACGTCGATAATGACCGTTTTTACGTTTCCACGATTGTCTCCTTTTCCGTTGACACGTTATTAGCTCGTACGTAACGCGATTTCGTTCGCACAAAGAGGCTGCCAACCGAGATATAATAGCGGCTAGCTTGGCAATTGTTGCTGTTTCCTCGAAAACGTATGGTCGACGATTAAATTTGACGGCCGGACTTTATTGCCTCTCTCGGCCGAACAATTGGCACAGATCGTTGCTACAACACGAACGCCATATCGGTATAATGGTAACAGTTCTTTTATGTAATTATATTTACGAGGAAAGTCGATCTCAGCGACGTATTAAGTGATTCTCGCACATTGTTGAAGCGTTTCTTTGAATGATAGCACGCTACAAGCATATTTTATACAGCAATGTTTCCTCTTTACGCAATATTAAGTCGTCCGAAAAGTTTCTTTCGTTTTTTAAGGAAATAATAGATGCTTTTACAGTGTCTGTAAAAGAAAGACACTTTTCGGACAACCTAATACGTGAATATGTTGTTGCAATTTGAAGAAGAAAATGTTTGAATTATGACTAATGATATAATTTGGGGCATGTCGATTACTTGTTTTACACAACTAAATTTAGATTGGTAGAGAAATTTTATAACCATCTTGCGTGACTATCTTAGTGAATTTTTATGAATTTTACAAGTTTCACAAGTTGCAAATGAAATAATTATCCTGAAAATTCTAACATCATAAAATTCCCAGATTGTCAAATCGTAAAAGTATAATCGACAATTTGTGAATCGACCGATACCATGAATCAACAAATTAATATAATGCAGGAAAGTTTTCGAAATTATGAATAAACAACCGCGTTTTGTTACGAACACAAATATTGATGTAATCTGCGAATGAACCGATACGGAAACAAATTTCTTTGTCCAGGAATGAAAATCAATTTGAATTCAAAGTGTTATTCTAACAAATTTAAACTGCTCATCTTTCGTACAAACGAAATGAACAATACAATATGGAAGTCATGAAATTATAATGAACTACGCTTGCAGAGGGCACTTGAAAAATTAATATTCGACAGCTGCATATTTCCGTTTCGGACTGATTTTAGCTTGAAATTTGAATGTATAACGCGAAGACAATCATTTCGGAAATAACCAATTAACAGACACTGGAACAAGTGGTGACGTTTGAAAATCATTAGGAAATAAAAAATTACATGGAAACTTAAAACACGAGTAACCAAGATAGGAAACAACACGAGAAATAAATATCAAACTGATGTTGAAACTGAGAAACAACGAAATCCTTTCGAAATATATATATGTAGGAGGATGAAGGGACATCGGGGCCTTTCTTTTGGAATTTTGGGGAAGATCCCCAATACTTTAGTCTAGGCTATTTATTATAACTGTACTTAAATAATAAAACTTAAAAGTAGTTGTTATGATTCAATCCGATTATGTTTGCCCGAGATTTAGACAGTAGGCTTGGGCTTGAGGTGACGCAACTGGTCGCTGAACGTAGCCACGGTCACGGGATGGACGTTTTTACCTAACAGAAAAGTACCAATATTATGGGACACACGTTGTATTAACAATCAAACCCCGGGCAGGAGCAATGTCAGCTCTACGCGGGTCTGCCTTGCAACGGTGGCTGGAATTTTGTTGGTATCCCTAGCCAATATACAACAAACGAACGCGATCGTAAGGAGAGGAAAGTTTTCATCAGTCTTTTATTCTTGCGATCTCCTTGGAGAGTTTCACATCGTCTTTACGTGCAGTATATACCGAACGTCAGAGCAAAGGTTACTTTGTGCTTCAAAATATATTCTACGTCTGACAAAGAATTACCCCGTTGACCGTGGATTCGTTATCGAACCTAAGAGCATTGTCATTAACATTTCGAGTGTCTAATCACCACGGTTATTTGTCAAACTCTGTAAAAATCATATTTATAGCAGTAAATATAATCTCTATTGTACAACAACGTGGGCTAGTCCGAATGAAGATTCGTTACACGCCTCTAAACCTAATGATAACTCGACATATATATTGTATTGGTATACTCATCGTAGGTGTAAAATTCAATTGAAATCAATCGTTTGAACTTATCTTGTATCGAGTCTTACTAAATTGTAACTATTGGGTTGGCAACTAAGTGATTGCGGATTTTATCAATGCCACCTAATGACAAAATCCGCAATCACTTAGTTGCCAACCCAACAACTGTACAAATTTCTAAACAATTTCTAGGATCCTCGTCTAGAGCGAATAATTACAATTTCATTTATTACTAAATAGATTTCACAATTAGCGTTTCTAAACGCGTGCTTCGTAATTCGCTGTTAGTATACATGGTGCTCAATCAACTCGAGATATCAAATACCAAATTCCTCGTCATTATGCCGAATATTGGCTGTGATGGCTCAAGGGTCTTAAGGTATATTAGGTCCTACTAGTATATAGTTTCAAGGTGTCAAATATCGATTTCCATTCTCCTTACCGTATCAAATATCTGATTTCGTGATCTTAGCGTCTCCGACACCGGTTGCCATGATTTCAATGCTTTTGAATTCGAATCCTACGTTCAGAACTTAAAACGTACTCGATATTGGATCGTGTTACCTTTAGGTTTCCTATGTATGCAGACATAATTATTTATCAAGCTGACTTAACGAGCAACTAACCTACTGCCATTCTTTCGAGGCTTCATCCTCATATACGGCACATAACTTCTTGTGTGTTTGCGATGCGTTCTTGCCTTTACGCAAATAATACTGTCACGACTGACATACTTCGAAACCGATGGGCTGATGACGGACACCCACCAGACGGCAAGGAGTGTACGCGGCAGCAGGAGGTCCAGGGGTCTGGACCCAACACCCGGGGGTCCTCCTTACTTCATAAGATAACCACTTGTGTAGGGATACCACCGAGTTGTAAGAGCTTCAGTCTTGGAAAGTCACGGCTAGAGTTTTAGGAAATAGATTCTCTCTTTTTTTATTTTCATCTTCGATTCCTTTTTTTTATTTTACGTGACAATACAGTAAAATATGTCTGAAATGCGCGTCTTGTTCTTCCATTCTTAAATTCGGCTAAAAACGAAACCAAACAACTAATCGATGCAATTCTTTTACTAAATTAAAGGTGAAAGTCCAAACAATAAGAAAACAATATAGGTTAGCTGCTTTGAGCAACTAACTGAGCAGGGCCGATGTCCGAGAGCCAGACATATAAATATTTAAAAGAGTCCTGGCTAACGACAAATTAAGAAAAAGAGAAAGAAAGGTTTTAAAGACATTCACGAGCCTACGAGAAGCCATCGAGAAGAGCAGCTGATACGAATCTTTGAATTTCAACTACCTCATTTTCCACCTCATATCTAAATAATAATTCTCACATACATTGTCCTTACGGATTTCAATGTCACCAGTGTTACTCCATGTGTTATTAGTTTTTTTTAGCAATTTTTAATAGTTTATAGCAATTTATTTTTCACTTACGAGTTACATCGACAGCAGTAAAAGGTTGAATTGAAAGCACCTTACATTTCGTTTTTCGATATTACCTTGCACCTTCCGTGCAAAGATCTCACTGATTAAGATTGAAATAACTGAATCACGAAAAAGAACGTACGATAATTCCATAACTCTTTCGTTTCAGTTACATCGATAAAATTACGTTAATATTTCATTACAATTAAATTTCATCCATTACTAGCTTCAGAAACCATAGTTTCAACTTTATTTTCGTCGCGTAGCATTTACAAAGCAATATCGTTGCATTTATTCCACTGTGCCCAATCGATTTCAAGGTATCGTATTCTATTACCGAACATGATACGGTTTATCAAGCTCGAAACATTCGAACGACTCTTTTAACTAAAATACAATTCGTCCCACATTCTCGCGGAATGGATTTGTCGTCTATTTGAACGATAGCTACCAGACGAAAGGGAAATTAGAAATCTGGCGATACACGCGAAAATCGTTTGACTGCGGGCAACTAGTACCAGCTGATACGTTGGGAAGCTACGTTAGCGCCGAAAGTGGCTCCGAGAGGATCAAAAGCTTCCCCTCGCTACTATTCGCTTATTCGTTAATCTTTGATGAATTATTCGATTTGGTGAAAAGCGGGGAAGAGAAAAACTCGGAATTTAACTATAGATCGATAGATTTTTAGTAAACTTCAGATCGCTATAGTGTTACGATTTTTACTCTTTGTATTAAATACAGCGACATTCGTCTGAAATAATAGATTTTATAACAAGCGAATAGAATTTATTAATCTTTGGTTTTACAGAAAAATTCTAGGTATTATAAAGTTTAATTAAACTTAGAATGCTCGATAGCGTAAAATTTAATACTATTCGAATTTTTGCCAATGATATATTGTCGAAACAAAACTGATTGCAAGCACGTAACTGCAAATGTTTCATGTGGATTTAGTAAGTCTACTGTTATTAACTTGGCGCGTACGTACTCGCGCGTTTCGCGCGTAAATTAAAGTAAATACGTGTACAGCTCAATTTTCGAAAACTCTCTTTATGAATTTCCAACTGAATGCATCGATTGTGTATTTTCGAGCTATCGCGGGGAGACGCGGTCGTTAGAATACGCGCCAACGGGAGTCGTAAATTCCCGTTACGATTAAAATGATCGACACCACGAATAGTTCGATCCCCGTATTTCGATTAAGATAATAGGGGTGATTCAGGTATGATAACACTGTGGCTCACAGAGTTAAAGTTTATATTTCCAACACTTAGTATACACGATTGAATAGATCACTCCTGCTCGGACAGCCGAGGAGGACGGACGTGTCTAGACGGTCGTCCTCTCCAGGTATAAGTGAATAGTGAAAAAGTGCTCCAAAGTAATAGTGCTGCAAAGTGATAGTGAGGAGGAAATAAAATAACAATGCAGATACCAACTATAAACATAGCAACAAAAGGAGAAACATATTATATAAAAACCAAACAAACCAACATGGAGACAGAAGAAACAAAAGAGCATCGGGGACAGGAAGATAGCAATACAGAACATGAAGGATACTACCAGGATGAAAGCTGGAAGCCAGTGAAGGCTAGCAAAAAACGTAAAACAACCACAGACACAAGTGCCATAGGAAACCCAGTCACAGAAAAGCAGCGATGGCTGCAAGAATTACCACTAAGTAACTCCTTCAACTCACTAACTGAAGAAATAGACTCTGACCCCGTAAGTAAAACCATTACCCAAACAAACCATATTACAAAACCACCACCAATCTTTGTCGAGGCCCAAATAATAGACCCGCTCATTGATCTACTAAATAACCTAGAAGAGAAAAACAATTACACAATAAAGCAAACAAAATTGGATCAAGTAAAAATTCAAACAAACACACCAGAATCATTTAGGAAAGTTACAAAAGCATTAAAAGAAAAAAATGCCATCTACCACACTTATCAGCTTAAAACTGAAAGGAGCTATAAAATTGTCATAAGAGGATTGCATCCTAAAACCAACGTACATAAATTAAGCGATGAGTTAGCTAAAATTGGACATCAAACTAGAACAATAAACAATATAACAAGATTCGACACTAAGCAACCACTACCACTATTCTTAATAGAACTTGAACCCAGAATCAATAACAAGGAAATATACGATATCAAACAAATACTAAACACAATAGTAACAGTCGAACCACCACGACACAAAAAAGATATACCTCAATGCATGCGGTGTCAACAATACGGACACACTAAAAACTACTGCAACAGAAGCCCAGCCTGCGTCAAGTGCGCAAAAAATCACTTAACTGCACACTGCCCATATTCAGGAAAAATAGAAAAAGTTAAATGCTTCAACTGTAACGGTAACCACCCAGCCAGCTATAAAGGCTGTGAAGTAAGAAAACAACTACAACGAAAACTGTTCCCGCCCCTACGAAGCAGGACAAGCACTAACACACAAGCCCATCATGACAGCACAAAACCTGAAACATTACCAAATACAGAGCAAGCAATAAACACCAAACCTATCAGCACCAACACCATTGGTGGTCTAAGCTATGCTCAAGTAACCAGCCAACCAACACACACACATAACCAATACCACAGCAATAGTAACAACGACACTGCAGAAATCAAAGAACTGCTCAAACAATCCATAAAGAACACCGAAATGCTAACCAGAATGATAAGCGAACAAAATGCAGTACTCAAACAGCAAACCCAACAAATCACAGTCATGCTACAACTAATTACAAACGTGCTAAGCAAAAAATAAAAACGGACACTCTAAAAATAGCAGCCTGGAACTCAAACGGCCTACAACAACGGGCCCTCGAAACTAAAACATTCATATACAATAATAATATAGACATATTACTTGTCTCAGAAACACACTTCACTACAAAAAGCTATTTGAAAATACCATACTACACCATATATGATACCAAACACCCCTCAGGAAAAGCTCACGGAGGGACAGCAGTGATAGTCAGAAACGATATCAAACATTATCTTCACAGCCAAGTTAACAAAGAATATTTACAAGCAACCACTGTTACAGTTCAAACTAGCAGCAACCACTTCCAGTTGTCAGCAGTATACGTGCCTCCGCGACACAAAATAACAACACAAATGTGGGAAGAATACTTCCATGACCTAGGGGACAAGTACATCGCAGCGGGAGACTACAACTCAAAGCACACGCTCTGGGGATCAAGAAACATTACACCTCGAGGTAGAACACTAGAAAAATACATTAGAAATAATAACCTCAATATATTATCCACAGGAACACCGACACATTGGCCGACTGACCTGAACAAAAAACCAGATCTTCTGGACTTTGCAGTTACAAGGGGACTAAACACAAATAAACTAAAAATAACACCCAACCTCGAGCTCAGCTCCGATCATACACCCATAATAATTGAATACAGAAACAAACCAATTCACTATAGCAAACCAGAAACACTATACAATAAAACCACCAATTGGCAAACTTTCAAAGAAATAATAGAAAGCAAAATAAACTGCAACATCCCGTTAAAAACTCCTGAACACATAGAACAGGCAGTAGCAACATTGACAGCAACTATTCAGGAAGCAGCAAGGACAACCACTACTCCCGAACCAACCAGCAGACAAACAATAACAATCCCGCAAGAAATACTCGACAAAATCAAAGAAAAAAGAAAAGCAAAAGCAAAATGGCAAAAATACAGAACCCGAGAAAACAAAAAACACTTAAACAAACTTGCAAAGGAAATAAAAAACAAAATAAAGGAGCACAACGATAACGAATTCTCAAAGTTCATAGGGACACTCTCCACACACGAGAACACCAACTATTCACTATGGAAAGCCACGAAAAAAATAAGGAAGCCAATAATACCCGTCCCGGCAATCAGAAAAGCAGATAACACATGGGCAAGAAGCAACGAAGAACAAGCTGAAGAATTCTCCAACCACCTCTACAACACATTCACACCACACATTACCAACAACAGCAACCTCAAAAGTCATACGGAGGAGGATCCACAAACCACTGCTACCACAGCCGACAAGGAATACACCATACCTAAAACATCGGCACAAGAAATTAGAAACATAATTGATAAAACAAAAAACAACAAAGCGCCAGGAATCGACCTAATTAATGGTAAAATCTTAAAAAACCTTCCGCCAAAAGCAATAAGACTAATAACAGTAATATTCAATGCAATTCTAAGAATTCAATACTTCCCCAAACCATGGAAATTAGCACAGATCAAAATGTTACATAAACCAGGCAAAGACCCGCACCAAACTGCATCTTACAGACCAATATCACTGCTTCCAGTATTTTCCAAAATACTGGAAAAGATAATATACGACCGCATAAAACCAATAATAGAGACAAAAAAACTAATACCGGATCACCAATTTGGTTTCAGAAACAAACACTCCACGATAGAGCAAATGCACAGGCTTATAAACGAAATAATAGTAGCACTAGAAAACAAGGAATACTGCACAGCCCTCTTCATAGACATAGAGAAAGCATTCGATAAAATTAACCATGAAAGTCTACTACAAACAATTAGGAAACAATTCCCGGAGCAAATACACCACTTAATAAAATCCTACCTAAGCTGCAGAACCTTCGTAATAAAAATCAAGGACACACATTCTCAAGTTAAAGACATCAAGGCCGGGGTACCACAAGGAAGCGTCCTAGGCCCAATACTATACACATTATACACGGCGAACATACCAACAACTACCAACAGCACAGTATTGACATTCGCGGACGACACAGCTATACTAGTCAGGCATACTAACCCAGAAACGGCAGTCAAAATACTACAAGAACACATCGTAAAAATAGAAAATTGGCTACAAGAAAAACAAATAAAAGCAAACCCCAATAAATGCAACCATATTACATTCACGCTACGGAAAAAGACACCACCAAACATCCTATTGAACGGCACGCATATAACGCAAACAAAGCATGTCAAATACCTAGGACTCCACTTAGATCAAAAACTCACCTGGAAACTACACATCAAATCAATAGTAGAAAAAATACAGAAAACAAGAAGACAAATGCATTGGCTAACAAGCCGAAAATCCAAACTAAGCACAGAAAACAAGTTAAAAATATATAAAACGATCATAAAACCAATCTGGACGTACGGAATACCACTATGGGGGACGGCAGCAATGAGCCATATAAACAAAATAGAGGTAATACAGGCTAAAATCCTCAGGACAATAGTAAACGGACCTTGGTACGTCAGAAACGAAGATATACGAAGGGACCTGGGAATGCCAACGGTCAAGGAAGAAATCAACAGATACTCCGAGAAATACAAATTAAGAATAGCAACACACATAAACCGGCTAGCTGCGGAAACATACAAAATCACAAATATGGACAGAAGACTAAAAAGGAAGCACCCAGCAGACCTTATAAAGGACACAACCTAAGAAACACGAGGATGGTACCCCGCTGGGGGTAGCCACCAACATGCTAATTTAACCGTTAAAAAATTCCACCAAATGTCCAAATTGGACAAATTGTGAATTTTAATAAATAAATAAAAAAAAAAAAAAAAAAAACGATTGAATAGATATAAACACTTAATGACTTAGAACGGTATGAGACTTAATGTTAGAAGTTAGACGTTAGATCTTTGACTGTGGTAGGAAAATGTGAGAGATATAGGAACGGTGAGAGTTGTAGGGAATGCAGGAACTCTAGTCACCGTGAGAGACGATGGAAAACTCTGAAGCTTATTCTAATGTGAATAAGGAGGAAAGCTTGGTATGGGTGTGCCCTTTGAACGAAGAACGCGGATTCGTTGCTTACATTTTTAGTTAGTAGAGTGAGGGCAATAATCCGCGATGTCGATTGGTTGGGACCAATGTTAGGAAGGAAGAGAGGAGGAAGAAACCTCCTACCAACTTGGGTCCTAGGCGACATTGTTTACAGGGAAACTCAGATTTTTCGTTAGGTATATCTCCGCTTTCTTCGTAATTCTTAAGAGCACATAATTCTAAAAACCGGCCGAAAATACTTCTGGAATTAGAAAGTCTCTTCTGGCAAACAGATGTGCTTAGACCATGTGTGTGAACAATGCAGCTAGAATTGCAACTTTATAGTGGGTCCTTGGGCCTATGGAGTGTTAGAAGGACGGCAGGTAGACCGGTGGTTGGCAAGCCGCGCGGGATGGCGTGCAGATGTGTTGCGCGACAGAACAGATTGTTTTATCAAAAAATAAAATAAAAAAGAAAGATAAAGCGATACAGGTGTTATTAAATTTTCCGATTAGTTACTAAGACAAAAGTATCGTCGATATCTTTGACAAACACTCTTTCTCTGTTTTCCTCGTTCTTTCAGTTTTGAGAGAATTTGGTGGACTTTGGTTCCAAGTAATGTTCGGTATAAACTTCATCTTTGGAATGTTCCATTCTCTTTCAGAAACTTTCAACGTTCATTAGCTTCGCTTCAAGAATTTTTTCATCCATTTAAGGAGATAAGGACCGCCGGTAATCTTTCCTTCTTGTGATCCTCGGCCTTGGAACTTCGTTATCACTTCGTTTCTTTCTTCTTTTAAATAAAACCTAAAATACTTCGTTCCCTTCCCTGCCCACAAGGCTAACATCGATTTGTTACGCTTCGTTATGCAAACACCATTTTCCTATCTTTTGTCTTACATTTTCTATACGTATTTCCAACCACTTTACATGCACACTGCCGCTCAAAAATATCTCTACGTTTACCGATTCTTCGCCGAATATAAATTAATCACAAAATTACGATAACAACTTTTTTATCCTTCGTTAAAGTTATTCTGAAATATCACGGCACGACGAGACACTAATTGTAAGTATCGCTTTTAATCATTGGTCTGTCATTAATTCGTATATTATTGATAATATTCAGATGTTGTTAATAATAAAAATCAGCCAAAATGTATACGTAATTATAGTGTGTTTCATGCATAGATCTTCAAAGTGACGCACGTATTACGAGTCTAAAGGGTCTTTAACATATGCAGAGAAAAGAAATAGAAATAAATAGAAAGGAATAGAAAGAAAGAAAACGATAGATAGAATTTTTACAACGACCAGTAGCCGAAGGAGAAGAAGAAACGATACTGGAATAGAAAGAAGAAAGAGAGAGGTATTGGAGTATCGCAAAAGTGGCGATTACCTTTGGCGAAATGCCTTGCCAGGGCAATTTCAACGAACCACAATCCGCGATCTAAAAGCAAGGGAGTTTCAACGGTTGAAGCGGTGATGCGGCGCAAGTTTCTCATTGACCTAAATTCTTTTTCCGCCAGCATCCACTTTGTTCCCTGTTGCTCGAGCCCTCTGACACGCCACGACCCTTCCACGCCACGCGGCTATACCTACGCATTCCAATACGTACACGCAGAAACGTTCTCCATCCTTGGCTTCTCTCTCGCGAGAATGTCGATGAAAATGTCGGAAATTTCTTAGATATTACCTTTGGCCGTGGCGTGAACCGACGCTAAGCGAATTCCAAATTCCGCGGTGAAAAATACATCGACGAGGAAAATCGATGGCACCTCGTCTAACTCGGCGTTTAATACGTTCTAGACGCTAGACGGGAATCTTGTAGTTCGAAGCTGTCGCTGTTCCATATTGAACTACGGAAAAATTGCTGCTGTTCGCCAAAAGGAACGAACGACGGGCGAGCAACCTTGGAACGTGACGATCTCAGCTTGCTCTTTGGTAGATTGTAAATTTGTTGCAAAACCTTGCCGTAAAGAATCTCTTCGAAGGTCTGGCCATAGGTAAATGTTACTACTTACATTTATTGGAAAACCTTGACAGATTTGTTACTATCAGGTTGTCCCAAAAGGTCCTTTCGTTTTACAAGGAGATAATAGATGCGCGACGTTTCTTCCCTTTTATTATTTTATTCGATTACGTATGATCCATTTTGTTCTATCGAGACAAAGACCACGACATTTGACAGATTAGTTTTCGTTCTTATTTCTATATTCAGAGGTAGGATCACAATAGTTATTACTATATTGTACGGATAAATCTATCACACCGTTCTGAGCCGAAAAATGACGGTTTATTGTACACACTTGCATGGACTAGGGAAAAAAAAGAAACAAAAGAGCATCTTAAAAAGTATCGATCGAGTCTATCGATCGTATCTAGAACAATCTTCTAGTTACTGTTTTCTGTAACTAGCGCATCCGCATATGGAGGGCGAGCACGAACTCACGTTGTCATTTTCGACGGTTTTCGCGTTCGTACAAAGATTCATCGTCGTTAAAGACACGTTTGTAAAAGAAAGACACTTTTCGGACGACCTAATACTTAGATTTACTGGGAAACTTTGACAGATTTTTTCTTTCTTCGGTATTTTATATCGTAAACCGCGTATTTAAGTATTTGATTTGTACCAGATATTAGCAAGCATCTCGATATTTATGACAGTGTGGGTACGAGTCGACGAGTTCTCGTACCTCTTGCAAACAGTTGGACGATTTTGCCTGGTTACGTTGCACGAATGCGATCGAAAGCTCGACCGTTTAAAGGAATTATCGCGTCTTACATAAAATTAAGAAAACGTTCTAATACAGCAAGTGTCAACGTTGCTTCAGGAGATTACCACTACATACATAGCCATACCGGAACTGTGATTAAACTTTTTAATTAACGGACAATAATAACTAATCGGATAATACGCGAGGAAGAGTGCGCTGCTGAAAAAGCTCCAGCGACCAACGTAAAAGACGCTCGCTCTGAGACTTATTTAATTACCCGTAATTAGCAGGTACACGGGTTCGCGAAGGCATCGATTGAATTAAACTGCGGAGCAATTGCTAAAACGACCTGGAAGCCTCGTCAAGGAACAAGCGCGGTACTCGGAAAATGAATTCTGAATTTCCCTTTGCGCCAATCAGACGCGAGCTTTTGATATTAGCGACCTTTTCTTTCGTCGTTTCTTCTTTTCTTTTCAGGTTTCACCGGTTAAAACGACGTCGAGTCTTTCTCTGCCTGCGCGTTTCGCGCGAGAGATAAGAAAAAAGGAAGAAACGAACATTCGTACGCGAAAATCGAAGCCGTTGACAATTTCGAATGAAATTTCTTTTTGTAGAACGCGGGAAAATTGCAACCCTTCAAAAATCGAAAAAGGAGGATATGTAGGTCGAGATAGACCAGACGTTTGTAACTTTGTGCTCTATAAATAAAAATATAAATAAAACTTGATCGTTCGTCGAAACCGATCGTGCAAAAGGGCAAAAATCCGAGACTGCTGAATCGTATGATAAATTTTTCAACGTCGGCCGAAATGAAAAGCGAGCCTCGATTTACATTTTCCTCGGAAAACACGTAGAATTGTTTTTTCTTCGTCACGGCCACGAATAAATCTACGACTTGTTCTTTTTCTAGCTTTCACATTTTGATATTATTTTTTGCAAGAGTTTCTACTTTGTCTCGTTCCTCTATCTCATCGATAATATACAGCGGTGTACATATAAATAGGAAAATATTCATTAATTCAACAAGTCGTACTATAAACAGTTTCACTTCTATCTCTTTCCTGTAAAATAGGATTCCCTGTTAATAAATTTGTATTAGAACACAGAAACTTGAATCACAAATATTACAATCTTTGGTTCATCACTGTTGATAATTGTTTGGGTTGCTTCTAATATTTCCAAGTTTTTCGCATCAGTCATACTTTAAACATGTTTTTATCAAACATAGATCACAAACTTTGCAACCCCTGTCGCGGGAGGACAAAGTCGTACAGACTTTTATTATGGAGTAAATGAACGAATTGCTTCATTTACTCCATAATAATGAAATAATGTCAAAGTTGCCATATTTGCTCCATTTGGAACACTCGCGGATCGAACGAACGAAAGAGCTACGCGAGGTCTTCCTTGGTAAATCTTGCAGCACGAGCGTAAAGAAATTTATTTTTGAGTTGGAATCTTAATCTTTTAAACGGGCAGGAGGCAGCACACTCTTTGGAATTCTAATTTATTTCGCACTTGATAGTCTGGAAGTGCCGTAAGCTCGGAATTTCCGAAGGGAAATTGGAAAACGCAGGTAGTGGTACAAGTTGTCGAATTCTACGACCTGAAGGAATACCGCAACCTTTCCATAAAGACATCACAGGCGCACGGATGACTGGGAGCCACGAAAAAATCACATTCTCGTCAGTCGTCGATCAACAAGCATCGACACATTCGGTTGCAACCATCCAGAACTTTGTAAAATTGTTGTTACCTGTGTCGTGTATATGTTAAACTATTCGTTGCTATCAACTTACGAGTACATTCGGTGTCCGATAAAAACAATTAAATATTCACTCGACATGTGAAGCGAGCATCCACGAAATTAAAGAGGATCCACAGAATGGATAGACTAGAAAACAAAAAGATATGGAATAATCGTAATATTCCATGGAAGAATTAAAGCTGATCGAGGCTTTAGATAGAAAATGTAGAACAATCGAGTCGGTGCTCTGTATTGTTGACAGTGACTTTGCAACTGGCAGTTTCTTGGAAGAAGAAAAGCACAGGTGCGTGATGGAAATTCATTGTAACAGCGACGTACGCGTATTATTACTATTTGGCTCGTTTCCCTTTGCGCGTGTTTCACATCCTCGACCGTTCCTTCCTTTTTCCTATGCAAATACGGCGTGATTGGCAATTAGCTGTAACAAGCTGACATCCTTCCTCGTACGTGTCTCGCGCTACGCCTACATGCTTATCCGTGCTATCACAAATTTTAAGTCGTAAATCATATCGCGAATGTAACTCCAAACCGAATAACCAAATTGTAGACGCGCGAGGAAGAAACAGGAAATACAAAATACTCGAGTAGATCTGTATGGGAAATTTTAGTTCCAGTTGTTGAATATCAACTACGTTTCAGTTTCTCTCGAAGAACTTTGTTCCTTTTGAGATAGAAGTTTCACACTGATTCAGCTATTTGACTGGATTATATTTGACTAGAAAATAATATCGTAGGATCTTACTACAATTAGTTCATTTAATTTAGATTAAACAGGTGTTGGTTAAACAGGAAACGATGGTTGTTTAACGTGAATTAAATATAATAACGTATTATAATTAAGACAACTAAATAGTTGATCTGCAACTCTCGTCACCACGGTTCCAACGCTCTTGTCACACGCTCAAGAAGGCCACAGGATAGACTAGACATCCTGCGTACCACAAGCATCGAAACAATAACCAAATAGCAACGGAACAGGCGCCTCTGAGATACATCAGACGACAACCCCTCCAGAGCATATAAGTCAGTATAAAAACCCTCCAAAATAAGCACTCGCCCCAATTTCTTGTAACACTTTGAACCGTCACACTGTTGGATTTGCATAATAAATTCTATTATCATATACAAAGTTCAATTTCTTCACCTTATTCGTGAAACGTTCGAACTGCGACACGAGGAGATCACCGGCGATCTATCGGTTTCGCGATTTCTTGTGTCTCCTATGTGACATTCTCTCTCACGCGGACCACACTCTCTCGGCAACGCTAGTGTCACGTAAAATTAATGATAAAAGAAGGAGTAGCTGAGCAATAACTTAACTTGACTGTGCTTTTAAATGTGCTTTTAAAATGATTAAGTATAATATTACAATGAAGCCAAGTTAAAACAGTTGTTCAAATCACGGCCAAACTTTACACAAGACTAGTCCCGTGGTCGAATGCTTGCAGTTCTTATATGTTGCGTTTGTAGGTGTTGAGGGGCAAAGAGAGGATCCTGATTGTCCTATATAATGGGGAAAATGTAATGTTGGGCCATGTGCAAAGGTCAGGTCAAAGATTAAACGTTCACTGTCAGATAGTATGGAATGACGTGGATTTGGGTATGGTCATTGTCACACTAGCAACACTATCTTCCTAACTTTTCGATTCACACTCTCTGACTTCTCAATTAACACTGACTATTAATTCGTCTTTCTCCCTTAGCGTCCTTTTGTCTTTTGTCTTAGCCCCACTACGCACGTGTTTCGCGACCGCTCATGGCCAGGGTCATACAGGCCTTTCCCGCGAAACTGTTCGATCGAAGGACCGACGATACATTGTTGGGCCTATCGACACTTGGGCTTTCTCGCGACATTGTTTATGGTTCCCCCGACATTTCTTAGGCCTCTCGTCCGCGATACTACAATATTTCGGAGAGTATAAGCCATAAGAAGAGCGAAATGTTTATAACTTGCAAGACTCGACAAATGTGAAACGATTTTTGCTAAAATAACGAAATAAACAAGGAATTAAGTCGGATGATGATTCTTATTGACTCGCTCGCAAAAGATAATCTTATGGAAGTTCATAAACGTATCTCCGAAAATTATCCGCCTCGAGCTGAACGAAGCCCCGAGATAAAAAATATTGTAAGAGGATGCTTTATCACGGTACTCTACAGTACCTTGTTTTATCTTGCTTTCAAAACGGTTTACCCGTTATTCTACCGTATATTCAACGAAATTTTTCAACGAAAGGCTGTCGAGTGTCCTCCAAGTAACAGAAGAATTTAAGAGAGAAAAAATGGTGAAATAACTAAAAAAAAAAAAAATAATAAAGAAAAAAGGCTACGATTAGCAACATTATTTCGTAATTAAGAGCTACAAGGTCCGTTTCGCTTTATATTTCGTGTGGAAAAAAGTTTTTCCCTCGAATACGTAGCTGTTATTTGTACGAAGCGTAGCTGAAATTGAAGAATAATTTGGTTACGACCGCGGCACGATAATTGAAAGCGGAACGATGAGAGAACAACGCTCCGACGTTGACTCCGCATGTGCTGTCTAAAAAACAAGAGAAAAGCGGACAAATAGATGGCCAACGAGACAGTGCAACGCTCTTTTGTTGCACGTCCCAGAGAGTAAAATAGCCGAACAGTGGCTGTTAACCTACTCGACGATCCGTCTAACATTTGCGATTGAAAACTTCTAATTAGAATTCATTAACTCGTGAAAATTGCCACTATGCTACGATCCTTCGCGTTATTCGCCTCGAGTGCAACTAGAAAAAAAATCGTCATTTCGATCATTTCCATTTGATTCTTGTTTCCTTCAAGCCGCTATACTCTCGAGGATCTTTAGTGCTATAACGATATAACGATAATTAAATCAGACTTTTATTCCTTCGAGTTTCCATATCCTTAAAAATCCTGAACTACGATTTATACTTTATCCTCGATTATATTTTATATAAAATCATACTTATGGTAGATGAGAGTGTATACATTCAGATGCGTTTGGAACTAGAACGATACAATCGCGCCAGTCGAGTCTCGTAATAGCGTTAATAAAATTTCGAAATATCTCGTATAAGACACGCGGTATATTTCCAAAGGATGTCCACAGGTGTTTGGATACTTTTGTACGGCTATGTATGTTTCGTTGATCTCTTTGCGCGGCGTTTTGTCCCGTCCTCTTTTGGTCGTTGCTGATCGGCCCATTCGTTAACGACGTAATTAGCCGGTTGCCCTAATTGCTGTTAGTCCAGGCGGAAGCAAGTTTTCCTGCTAAGCGAAGCTCGATTCGGCTGCTTGTCGTAGTTAACGAACTCGAATGAATACGGTGCCAACGGGAGTAGAAGAAGAAACCGAATTGCGCCACTCTGGCCGCGTCCTTCTCTCCTTATTTCTCCCTTTTTCCTGCGCCTTTGCTCCTCCGATTCCCTTGCCTGATATTTCATTATCAGAGAAGCCCTCCCCGTTGACAATTTGCTCCTTCGCCCTCGATATTTCATTATTGGGAAACGTACTTCTCTGTGATTAAGGTCGCTCCTTGCTTGCCAGTTCCGCGATCGAAAACCTAAAGCTTTGCGGATGCATCGTTTCGTGCACCCGAATCCGGTTTAACCGCTTACAATCAGACTCTTCGATCGTCAGGAGAAAAAGGCAATATCAAGTGCGAGCGTGGTTTCTCGATGGAGCAGAAGCGTAAGAATCGATCGTGTCGTAAGCAGATTAGTAGACTGCGAACGTTTGTGCGAATTTCTATTTTTATGATTTGATTTCAAAGAATGAAACCTTAGGTGCATAACTTTAACGTAACTTTAACAATGTCCATTTCGATGTCGAGTGCGCGTCGGTTTAGATCGTAACGGATACACGTCGAGCTCAAACGATGACGATACACAAGCGATACAAATTTGATACAATCTCGGCACGAGCAAACTATGACTATCTGTCCGACTGACTAACCATGCGACTACCAGCGACTACCGTGAACTGCTATCGAATATCAACTATGACGGACTATGGTCGACTGTGGAACAACTATAACGGACAATGACGGACTATCCCGAGCTCTTTCTCGTTTCCCTTTTTATAGGGTGCCGAGGTCCTCGAAAGAGAGAGTTTTCTTCCGAGATGGAGATGGAAAAATCCGTAGGCAATAGAACAAATTTTCTCTTCGACGGCCCATGGTTTTTTAGTAAGTCCCAGGATTTATCATTTTACGACACCCTGTTTTCGACCGTCGTTTCGACGTCCATTTGACTAACATATGTGCTTCAACCCTGGAACTTTCTCCACGACCATGAACCGCTACAAACCTATGCAGGGATTTGTTTTACTCGTCGAAGGTTTCGACAAAAGGAAGGCACAGGATTCTTCGAAAAATTTACAACGCACGACTTTACAACAAATTACAGAACGATGGCTATTTGTAGTAGTCGTATTACCCATTTTCTTCAAAGTTTATCAGAATGGTAAAGATCTTTGGTATGAGGACACAGGCAAAGAAGAGGGAACAATCTATAGACTGGTTTAAGCAGGTAGTCGTTAGTTGAAAGTGAGAACAACGTATGACATCGACGTGAACAGAACTCCCTGGTGTAAGTAGATCGTTGCCTTAGAGTCAGATAAACCTAAACTAAAATCTCTGGCTTAAGTAGGTACACATTGTCATTTTAGAGTCAAACGAACCTTGTTTCTGCTGTTTCCCGGCGACGATTCTATTCCAACCAAGCTGTTTCAAACTTCTAACAAAGTCCGGCAAAAGATTGGAAAACATAGTTTTCAAAAATTGCATTTTAAAAGTTCGCTGGATGCAGAAGATTTCTATCGAACAGAAAACAGCAACGACGAAGCTGTCTTTAATACGAGAAAGTTGCAAAAGTTAATAAATTAGACACGAATTGTCTGGATGACGATGTTAAATCAAAAAAGTTCCCAACTTTTTTCTCAAAATTGTGAAAGTTTGAAAATAATCATATAGTAAAGCGCGCAAGCTGTGACCCAATTATGGCGTACGAAAAGTTAATACCGATATTCTAATGACGCACCGTACACTCCGAATTTCCTTACGACTCTAATCCAATTACAGATAAAAATCCCATTAGTATTATTAAACGACAAGCTATATCTAGCTATTTTCATCGGTGCGCGTCCGTTGTACTTTTATCTTCGCGAAAAATCTCCCGTCAGGAAACTAACTACGTCATTTAACGTTATTTGTTCCAGATGATTTATCTTTGCACGCGAGTAACGTTGGAACTGTTCGTTTCTTGGAAAAATAAAATTAAGCAAATTTTCCTCCCAGTAAATAAAATATCATATACTTCAAAAGGAATATTCATATAAAGATATATACCAAGGAATGAAATCGTAAAAATGTCTTAACGTTATTAATTTCTCGATATTATTACATTTCTCGATAATATAGAATATTAATGTACTTGAGGAGCAAAGAACTAACTAACGTCGTTGAACACGCGCAGACACTGAATTTCTTTCTTTCCTTATCGTCTTATATTTTACTCTAAAAGCTTAAAGCAGCGATCTATAACTTCGTTTGTTCGTCTGCAAAAACCTAGTCTAACGATTAAAAAGAAAAATGCAGAAAATCTTCGAGAAGACTGAAATTAGCTTGATAAAAGAAGTTTTTAGTCTCCTCGATGTATTAATAAATTCCTAACGTTTCCTTGATAATTCACGAAGATCAGTCACACACACATACACACACAGGATCAGTTCTTTACCGATATTTCGATGTACCGAAATACTTCGATAAAACTAACGACTTCGCTGAACAAAGAAGGCTGCAGAAATTCCTCTTTTTGTATCCATCGCCAAATTACCTAACATCGGATAAAAAGACCTGACTCTTGTGTACTGCACCCCGTTAACCCACTTCAAACCTCGATTACGAAACTACACTAACAAAAACGTTAATCCCATTAATGCTGCTAAACAACGAGCTTGCTATCTCTGGCCGATCGTCTGGCATTTGTCCGTTGGAAGCAGAGATTTCAAGGAGAGGCTATTGTCCAGCTTTCGTTTCGAGAACGCAACGAAACAAAGCCGGTTGGCCAGCGTGGCGTTTTCTTAAAGCCAGTTTCGTTTCGCGGACAAACGAAACGAAAGACGGGCAGAAAAAGAAGATGGAGACGAAGATGTAGGAAAAAGAAGAAGAGAAAGAAAATGGAACGTCGCCGAATCTCGGGACCCAAACACCCATTAACGCTGCACAGTGAAACTTTCCACACGAATAATGCAAATTATCTTTGAAACGCCCCGAGCTACTCGCTCGATTCTCGCACTTTTGTCACTCGACCTCGTTCCTCCGCCTTCTTCTGCTTCTTCTCCGCATTTCCACGCGTTACATCGCAACAGAAGAATTTCAAAATTATTAGCTACATTTCTATTCATAAGAATTACAAGACTCGTTGATTTTCATGGAACGCGAGAGTCACACTCAGATTATCAAGCAAACGACGAATCGAATTAGAATGCTGTATTTGTATGATATCACGATCTATGCATTAGGTTGTCGGAAAAGTGTCTTCCTTTTACAGGCACGTCTTTTATAACGACGCATCTTTATACAAACGTGAAACTTAATCTGTCGAACGTTGTGATCTTCATTTTAATAGAACAAAATGGATCATATGTAACTCGATAGAATAATATAAAACGGAAAATGTTGTACATCCATTATTTTCTTATAAAACGAAAGAAACTTTTCGGACGACCTGGATAGGATTCGTAGAAATCCTATAACGAATTTATGATTATCCGACGACTATCGCGATTCCCTGATCGGAGCTCTATCGAGAAAATTTCGGATAAACTCATCGTGCGATCGATTAACGATATACAAAATATAATTTATAGCAACGTGAAAGAGATAAAATGCATTTCGGATGTTGCATCAACGACTCGCGTAGCTATCATAAGTTTCATTGTATAAAATGAGAGAGTTTAGATACAACAGGCAGTGGATGACTGTGCTGTGCGAAGGAAGAGGATCATTGCTTGTAAAAGAATTTACCACAGAAATGGACAAGGTAATAGCGTCCTTTAATATGATAATGAGGCACAGCGGTTGAACGATGGGTCAGGCGATATTTTGTATCTTGTTACCAAGAATTCCTAACATGCGCGTATCTTCCGTGTTCTTGATACGAATGATCTTTCAACTTGGTCGCTTTTATCCTAAGGGATCCTTTAATCGTCCTCTGAAAAGCGACGACGACCTCACGACAGAAACGAGTTAATCCATTTACATTAACGCAACCAAGGGACGCGTGAAATCCGGTTAACGTTGGGTCGCCAAAAGCTTCGAGCACGGAAAAGCTAAAATCGAGAAACTGGAGTGCGTGCTGTTCAGCCTCCGGATCAATTTTTCAGCGGGTCAATAGCCCCTCTGGCTTCGAAAAAGGAAATAGTCGATGATAGTAAGGGGATAAAAACGACGGTCGTTGAGCATCGGAAACTGAAAAATATTGAAATGATTTTATAAAAGATTCGTTCACATCTTTTTACACAAACGTCAAATTAATCTCGTCCAAAAGTTAAGTTTACTCAGCGACGTAGAATAATAGTAATGGGAGAATGATTTTACAGAATTTTTAAGCTATTGCATATCTCCATGAAATATGATAATTCGTGTTTTTAAAGCGGTTGAATCGAAGAGTGACTTTTTCGATGAAATATGCATGAGATATTACCGTAAAATAATTTCTAGGAGATATTGCTTCTGTGCAAAATTTTCCAAACAGTTTATCACATTTAAAGAGATGTTCGTTCAAGTAGATCGTTGCTTTAGAGTCGGACAAAATGTAATAAACACATATGATAAACCGTTATCTCAGTCTCGGACAAATTTACAGCTTATCGTTCCTTAACGACGATTTTATTTTAAACAATCTGTTTCAAATTTCCAATGATATCCGCTTACCGAATATTAACTTTATCGTTATGTCACGCGATTATATTGGGTTGGCAACTAAGTGATTGCGATAGTATAACAACCTATGACGAACCTTAATCCCGACGGGGAAAAATATTACTTTCACTACCGCCGGAATACAGGGATTTAACGAAAACAATGCAGTGTAATTAATGGCGGTTTCAAGTGTGTTGTGTGAGTGTTCCAACATCGACCAGGTTAATTCCGCCATATGCCCGTACCTCTCGTTAAATATACGCGACACGATCGCTAGAACATTCATAATATTCTATTATGAAATGCCGATATCGCGGAAATTTCCGATTAGAGGGTTTTGCGTTAATATCCAGCGTGAACGTTCTAATTCCCCGAGCAGCAACCAGTTACCAGTTTATTAAAACTGTGCTCGTTCTCGGGTAAACATTATGCGCGAACAAGAACGCGAAATTTAAGCATATTTCTTGTTCGTCATATTTTATTCAACGTTGCAGGAACTTTCTTCTGTTCGTGTTTGCGCGCAAGGCTACTTTCCACGCACATACACGGTGGTAACTTTACTTGGAAACTACATAAAGAGTGAGTCAATAAGAATTATCTAAAACAGTCTTTAAAATATTGAGTTGGCAATTAAGTGATTGCGGACTTTGTCATTACCATCTAATGACAAGATCCGCAGTCACTTAGTTGGCAACCCAATAATTCGTCGCTTATTGATTTTATCAAAAAGATGTGTCAGATGAAACCGTGTTGCGTTTCAAAGAATTCATCGGATGGATGCAATTTTATTCTCTGATATCGTATATTACCAAGAAACTGACTTCTCGATAAAAACAATAGAAATTGAGTTTACACTCGATCTATCATTCGTAGATTATTTCTCGCGACTGACATCCGTTCACGAAATTGGAGAAACTCGCGTCAGGGGAACATTCGGAAGATTTAAACGCTGTAAAAAGGACTGTAAATCTAGTCGCGACATAGTAACGCCTTCGAAGTTTCATCGGAACAAGTAAAAAAAAAACTTGCAGTTCCCTCGATGAAATATGCGCGTCGACCTAAATGTCCAATAAATAGCAAAAGAAAGGTTTTCTTCGATCTCCAGATGTTTTCTATGCAATACCAGAACGTTCGATGTAAAGATAATATTTGGCATTTTACCAATGTGCTTACGTTTATCGATTTTTTATCGCAGAAGTAGTAAATATTTGTATTGCAAACTGATCTATACATATATTATTTTGTAAAAAATTTTTGCAGCTCAAGGACTAATATTAGCTAAATCACTACACTCACAGAGGAAGCTTGTACCTTTTTCCATCAAAGATACGTAACATTTGGTACAAAGAAAAGGCTGTAACGAGAACAAAGACGCAAAGCTATATCCTTGAACGTGGAAAAGATCGCCTGAAATTTCAATCGATTCTTATTTAAAGCACTTTCCAAAGAACGACGCCTGTAAGCGGAAGTTTCACAATATCCAACACCGATAACTCGACCCATTATAACCGGACTACCAAGCGATCTCTTGAAAAAGCACCGATCATTTCGATTCCACCCTCGCCGCCCGAAAAACAAAGATCTTATCGAACGCCGCATTTGCCAGAGCAAATGATATTCATCTCCCTGCGTTCCCTGCTTTTTTTCCACCGGGGATTTCATAAATTATTTGCACGAACCCGGAAATTGAGCGACCGATTCCGATCGTCCATAATCTCGCATTATACTAATTCCAACGAACGGTTCGATAGTTGGGCAAACAAATGGGATTAGATCGAGCTCGCAAGTTTCTCCATTCGATCGGAACAACAAAAACAAGAACGGACTGTGGAGTGCCGGTTCTTTGCCGGGCCTTTTGTCTCCCAACAGTCGATCATCCCTCCAACGCGTCACCCTTCCTCCCTTTTGTGCTTTTATCCCTGCAAGATTAATCCTTTCATTCTTCGTTTCGTCCTTGGACAAGTAATAGCGGCCAAGTCACTTTCTACCGCCGATCTCGTGGAAATTTGCCCATTCGAACCGCTACCATTAACGTATAAACAGAGATCATATCGTTTGATCGTTTTTAATTCGCATTCGAGACGATCTCATGAAAAATTCATCGCCGAGCGTTCCATTATTCGTGCGAATTCGATGTTTCATGTCGTATCGCCACGGTCGCTGATGAATTAGCTGGAAAAAAACAGGCTTTCTGTTGCTCGAAAGCGATGCTTAACGGACGAAAATGTCACATGCACGAACAAAACTCGTAAATACTCTTCGACATCGAGATATTGCCAAGCAGGGCAGCGATCATTTTTCGAAAGCCATCGAATAATCGCTTAATTATGAACCGTGTCACGCGTAGCAATAAACATTAACTTCCGAAGATCTTTCTCCGTATTAGGGCAAAATTTCAAAATAAAAATATTATTAATCTAAATTAATCTGGAACATTGTTAGATCGTGTACAAGATGATTTCGAACTGTTTAGACAGCTATAATAAATCAATTAAATTGATGAAAGTAATTAATATTCTTTTTATTAATAAACCTACGAACCACCGCCACCGCCTCCGTATGAATTTAATTTTTAGATTTTGAAAGAAAGCTTCGACAAACAAAGCAAGTTTTAGAAATCCGTCGTTGAGCCAACCAAAGTTCCCGACAAACAATTGTATATTTCTCGATATGGAGATCGTACTACGATATTTCGTTCCCGCATTTAAATTCGAGCAGTTTCTTGTTAAAAACTTTATTGAAATCGGATGAAAACAATCTGTTTGTATACATAGTTGGTTTTTCGTTGGCAGTCGCCCAAAATGTGTATTTTTACGGCTATAAAACGGTAGTTCGCCTAGACACACAGATGTTTATTAAAGTGGAAATAATCGCTTTCTAATTTTAAAACATGCCGCAGACTCCAACATAATTTCCATTGCGATTCCTTGCTTCGTCTGAAATATCGAAAAAACATGTAACTTCCGATGTTGTAATACTTTAGCAGTAAGAAAAATAATAAAAACATTCGTTCTGAAACATCGCGCAATTTGAAATATATTAAACATTTCATTGGAAGCATCTCGTTACATTTATAAACTTTTTCAAAATTCGCCGGTTGTTGGCGAAAGATTTAGTTTGACATAATACTATAATTAATTTGCTTCATTTAATTTCACGTAAAACGCTTAATAAATTTCAGCTAGTACTAAATTTTCTCATGATTCTATTACCTCGTGCGACTCATTTTAAACAGAATTTGTAATGATTCAAATGTAATTTGTATAAATTCCATCCACTTGATATTTATAATAAAATCGCGAGTTATCGGATATGGGACATACACAAAATTCGAAAATCTACTTCCGATCTTCTGACTTTTAAGGGGGAGGGTTTGTAATATAAAAAAAAATTACGCGTTTCAGGTGAAACACGAAGAATCGGAAAAACTGTGGCAGAGCGACAGTTATGCCGGAGAAATTGAAATATAATTCAATGGTTTTTAGCTATTCAGTATCGGTCAGTTATCACGGAATAAAAAGATCCGATAACGTCCAGTCCATTTCTACTTTTTCTGCATCCTCTCTGTCCACTGTAACTCGTTTCTCCGTTTTAACATTCAAATTGAGCGTGTAATTTGAATAATCGATTTCCACCTGCGATTCACGTCTGCCCGATTAAAATCAAGTAGTAATAGTGGCAAAAAGTTCTGCAAGTGCTATTTCAAAGAAAACGTATCCTTCTAACTTGAGCAAGATTCAGAAGAGATTTTAATATTCATCGTGTGAAAGATAACACTCGAGAAAGAAGAGATTAATAAGTTTTATTTCGATGGAAACTGAGGCTACGAGGTTGAGATCTCAATGAACATAAACGAGATATCTCAGTATAAAGATGCTGTACCAATTTTCGAGTGAATTCACGTATGAGACTACGTATGTTACACAAAATTTCTACGTTTCTAAGGAACATGATCCATTGATCGAAAACGAAGTTAACGACGAACGTATCGAAAAATCTTCAAAGATTATCCAACGCAGATTCCTCTGAAGATTCAGAAAAGATTTTAATATTCGTCGTGTGAAAGATAACACTCGAGAAAGAAGAGATTAATAAGTTTTATTTCGATGGAAACTGAGGCTACGAGGCTGAGATCTCAATGAACATAAACGAGATATCTCAGTATAAAGATGCTGTACCAATTTTCGAGTGAGTTCACGTATGAGACTACGTATGTTACACAAAATTTCTGCGTTTCTAAGGAACATGATCCTTTGGTCGAAAACGAAGTTAACGACGAACGTATCGAAAAATCTTCAAACATTGTCCAACGCAGATTCCTCTGAAAACAGAATGTATTCGTGACGACGGAAACGTGGCAAATTATTCCAGAGTCTTGAGACCCATATCAAGCTACATAGGCTGAGAAGCGCTAGAACCATCGACAGTTTGTACCTAGAGACTAGCAACCACGTAGGAATACTCTAAAATAGCAAATCATTCTCACGGCCTTAGCTCATTGCGTGGCTTGTCTCACGACGCTGCGATATTTCCAGCAACGTATATTGTGTGTGGATGTATATATACACACATATATATATACATTTTGTGACTCCAAAATTATCAAATTCGTTGATCGATATTTTGTTAGTACGATTCGATATTAATATCGTACTACTTTGAACTTTTAAGTTTGTATTTCGGTTATTCCATATTGCTATCGATAATGGGTAAGTTTTGATTTATTGGATTATGGATAATTGATTAATGAATAGTTTGTGATTAATGAATATTTTAAGCTGAATCTATTTATAGAGTTAAGTTTAGATTTATTTATATCGCGTGCAATTAAACGTCAGATAAATTATTGAGCCAACTGTTGCCGGATTTTAAATATCCACGATGGTAAAACGATGATGTTGTTGATCATTTGTTCCGCATATGAACAATAAAAATGCAATTTGTAGATTGCGAACGAACATTATAAAAGTACATAAAAACGGACGTAGTGAGAAGAATTTCTATTCCATGAGATCGTCGTGACAGAATCTTGCGATATAAGAAATTTACTTTGACGGTATCGTGCAAAACCTCAAATTGACCGAGCAAATCCAAAATATTTGTTTTCCTGACTACCCGAGTCAAATAAACGTCGCGTTCCAACCGCAAGAAACAATAGCTACTTTCACGGAAGGATTATTTACTCGGTCGAATGGGAAGGCTGAAGATCCGGTTCGTAAGCCATTAATCTTCGATCCTCGAAAGCGCTACATTTGAATCACGGCGTTATAAACGAGAATCAGCTACGATAAGGAAAACGAACGCTTCCGGGAAATCCTATAAAATTGCTAAAAATGGAAACATCGTAATAAGGAAAAGGGAGACGATAATGCATAACTGTTAGAATAAACGAAATTAAAAAATATGTTTTATAATAACATTCGCTATTATTAATATCTAATATCGGCTATTGTCATTAATAATTCAGTATTATCATATTTTTGGAATTCGGCAATGCTTTAAAATTGACAATATCTATCTGTATAAGTTGAATGAGAATGACGCAATTGAAGGAGAATTATTTATTAAAATTACGAAATTATGCTAAACAATAAAACACTGAATTTAGCTAAATGTTATTCATGATTAATAAATAAAGAAAAAAGATGCTTCTTTTCGACGATATTCGATAAATCACGCTCTTAATTGGAATGTTGCACGATTTTTCGACTGTCAAAATACCATGAAAGAAGAAAAACGGTGTACGTACCATTTGATACAATGAAAATATACTACCTTCTTATTTTCTTTAAATCACGTTACTAACTTTTCGAACGATCCAACTTTTTTGCATTGTCAAAACAAAAGCGATAATAGAAACGAAAAAAATACGAACGAGACCTGCGTGTGCAGGCGTTTCACCTTATCCAGTTGAAAAATATATGGGTCTCGTGAAAGATTTAAGAGACATTAAACGTTAACCCGTGTTGTGACGAGGTTCGATACGCGAATTCGTATGTTTCCACGTGTATTCGCCGCGATAGTCCACGAACAATCGTATATTTTAATCTTTGTCACGAAGTTTAATGGAATGTGGACCATGATTTTCTGTTATACGTGGTTCGTTTCACCGAGAAAAGCCGGTTGTACGTGCACGAGGCTCGCCGAGTCGATCGTTAGAAAATTCACCAGGGCCACGCGGCAAAGAGGTTTGTGGCAACAGATAGAGAGAAAGAAAGAGAGAGGGAGAGAGAGAGAGAGAGAGAATAAAGCGTACTTGAAAAAAGGATTACGTTCCAATTTGTTTCATGTTCCCGCTCGTTACATTAAACGTTCCACGGGCAAGACCTGGTAAAGTAGGCAAGTGTTAAACGATCCATTAACTAGTCGAGGTAATTGCGTTTTAAGTACAGGCTGGCCTAGCCTTTTATTTGGAGCATCGTGTTCCCGTAAGTCCGGTCATTTTATGACTAGTCGAGAAACTGATCGAGGCTATATTTCAAACTTTATATAACTGGCTTCTTTTTCGGGGAAATTCTTAAGTATCGGGTCGTTCCAGTTCATGCACAGTGACTCGTGAAACTACTCAAACGTTTACAGAAATCTTGCCGGTATATTGTGCGTGTGTTATACATTCTGCAATTTTTAACGCTATAGCGACTGTGAAATGAATACACGAAAATGTATAAATAAACGCGTATACCCGACCTACGAAATATTTATTGCACATAACAATTAGAAGTTCCAGCTGCATAATCGACATTGCTAATGACTTAGTATATGATATGTACAGTGTATAATAAGATACGTAGTGTATACTTAGTAACCTGAGTAAATTCAAGATCATTTTATGTATATCGTTCTGTGTTGATAAATATAAATATAAATATAAATGGACACAAGTCGGATACGCAAAATTTATTTAGACAATTGTGACAGTCAGTCAGACGGATGATCGAGCTCGTGTTAGTTCCGATACCATCTACGATATTCGAATGAGAAAATGTTTTTAACCGTGACATCTCTGTTAGTATCCTGTTCTACGCTATTCAAAATTGTTATAAAGTGTGATTTACTGTACGCTTTGTAACTAAAAGCTGAGATCTTCTTCGATTCACCAAATACCTCTTAACAGAGTTTCGCCTTGGTAGCGCTTAGTTCGGCCCGCAGATTCGTCAAGTCGATTTACTCTGCAAACTTCGTCCTGTCCAATACCGCAACGCGCAACTATTATCGAAATACATTTATCATTTCGATAAATGGAGTTGGCCGGTTGGTTGTCGAAATTTCCCAGCTTTCGATAAAATTCCTAATCAACGTTTTCTTCTATACCTCTTATACATATGCTATTGGGTTGGCAGCTAAGTGATTGCGGATTTTGTCATTAGGTTGTATTGAAAAAATCCGCAATCACTTAGTTGCCAAGCCAATATATCGCACGACGTAGCAATGAAAATAGGCAACGGTTCGGTTTTGTATTTATTTGGTCAGTTTGAACGACGTTAAATGGTTTCACGTCACATTTGTTACTTTATTTATGGTCGGCCATAAATATTCCACGATCGCGTAACGTAGCCAGACTTTTACAATTTCCTCGTTAGTATACCACAGCTGGTGCGTGCTGAATCAATTTATTCCGCGTCGCGATCTCGCTCAAGCAAACACGAACGAGAAATCAGTTCGACGTAGCTCGCGAATCCTCGACAATGCGCGAAAGTTACGTTAGCACCGAGAGAGCATGATCTTTCCAGCTTAAACTCGCGCTTTAAACTTTCCTCACGATGCTATCTCGCCTACCTCCTCGTCTTTATTTCTATCGTCTTTCTATCTCCGTTGCGCGTCGAGTCAGCGGTCCTAATTGTACTATGTCGGAATCGTATGGCTTTGACGACGAGCTCGCGTGTGCTCATCGAAAAGCTTTCCGAAACTGTTACCGAACAACGATCTACGTTGGAGGCGTGCTCCACGCAAGCATTATGTTAACCGAGTATTGCCGGATCTACCGGATTTCCAGATTGCTACGAGCTTGCGAGTCTTTCGTGGAGGAAAAGAAATCGATACGTGTCGCTGGAAAGAAAAAGAATAGTAGAGCTCGAGTTGAACCATGGTTCTTTCTATTTAAGTCGTCATAAGATAAAAACGTCGGAATATTAATAAAAAGTAAACATAGAAAAGGTAAAAATAATAATAATATCTTGATACTCGATAAGCGCTTGATACTTCCTCTGTGTTCGGAATTTTGAGTGGCTGTCCGTTTATAACTCGGATTGACCCTATCCCCTCTTTAGGAAATTCCGAATTCCATGTCCTCTCCGAGCTGTAAACCTAATGAATCCGAGGTCAAATAAAAAACCCCAGGAGAAGCCCAACCGGGAAAGCACGATGGACGGACGAAACCCTACGGCTGGTAGGGAGAATCAGCAACGTAGGAGGACGGTTCATCATCAGACATCGTACCGTGCGAGTGAAATACTTCACTCCCAACAAGATCTTACCACCGCCGTGTTCATAACATCAACGTTACTTTTATACAACAAGTGCAAATACAGTGCTAGATTACTCCAACACTGGATCTATTAAACCTCCTCCATCTTGAGCGTTAAGTCATTCGAGGTACGCGATATCGACCGATCGGTTTGACCTGACCGGTTGCTCTTTAGTCGAGAATTCGCAACAGCGTCATTCGAATCATTTTCTCGTTTTTGATATTTTCACATACCGAACTCGAAGCGCGCGATGCTTTCTCATTCCTCCGCAAGTTCGATTATTCCACGCAAAGTTGAAACTCGAATCTGAAGATGTGAAAGTTTAAGTCACGCGAATAACTTTGTCACGCTTCAGTTTCTGTAGATGATCCCACGCTGGCGAATAATACTACGTAGGTATAAATCGCGGGACGCGCATCGTTCAATTTCTAGCAGGCAATTTCATCGGTAGCCTGATCAATGCGTTGGACACAATCTCTGATACCTAAAATGTTTGGGCTAAGGAGAAAATTGCCACGCAAGCTTCGTCAGCTCCGATTGCGATTCTTTCCTCCCTGCGCGATCATAACAGAGACGCTTAATTTACAGCAACACGTATACGACGCAATTTCCACGTACATTCGAGAGGTTTACAAATTGTATGAAAAAACAAAGTGAGAAGACATCGCGTGGAAAGGAAAATTCCGGGCGGACGATGTCGTGGACGAAAAAGCACGCTAGGAAAGGCGAAGATTATAAGACGAGTCCGAGAGAACCACTATACGGAACCGTACACGAGTCTCTCATTTATCCCAGTGGCTGGGTAATACCGAACTGTGAAGTTTTTCTCTTCAAAGGAGAGCCGAAAAGGGCTGCTCGTTGCCAAGCTGAAATTTTTATTCCGCAAAGTCACAAGAGCCCGGAACAAGACGCGTATAAAACGCGGATAAAACGCTACACGCCGATTCTATTCTTTCCACGAGACTCCAACGACATGAAACATTTTCTCTTCGAGGGAGAAAAGAGTGCCAGCAGATCCTTTCTTCCTTTGACTTTCTCGCCAGAACCTCCTCTCCCGCTCCACGATTACGCGTTACTGTTATTTCAAGTTTGAACGTTTATTGCGTACAGCATAATTGAAATTGTTTACAATGCTAAAGAATGGTAATGGATCGTTCACGATTCCTTTGCATCGATGTTACGTAACTTTTCAACGATTCAAGCGACTATGAAATATCGTCAATTTGCAACGTAACGAGTAAATATTGATTTTTGAAAACATTACAGTTTGACGAACCTTTGCCTCTAATAGCAACGATATGTTTCCACATCAACGCTACGATGACTATTGTGGTGCTACACCAGCGTCATACGAACGCTGACAAAAGTCTGCTTGATCGAAAACAAAACTAAAATCAAGTTCGCTCAGCTATCGTTGAATCTTGGCCACGGACCAATTGTATAGTACCAAGTCTAATATTCCTAGCATTTTTTAACGCTTTTTTCATCCAATTTCCATCACTGGAAAGAAATGGCATACAATTATTGGCATGGCGGAGGAACGTCTATGGAAAAAGGAATGAAAAGTAAATTGCGACGCGTTAAAGGATGCTTCCTGAAAGGGCAGCGAGGAAAAAGCGAACGTCCCAAGGAGAGGAACGTCAGAGCCTTAATGAAAGAAAATAATTGGAAAGACGCAATGGAAATGAGAAATGCTAGTGTATCAGTTCGATCTATCGATGGAGCTTGTTACGATCGAAAAAGGAACGAACCCAAAACGGAGAAACTTAAAATACGACCTGGTGAAAGCTATCTTCGGCGAGGTTGAAAACGAATAGGACCTTACGATTAACTGGCCAGGCGATAACCGCTAGGATCCTCGTGATTTCTTCCTTCTGATAACCCGTTATGTAGCGTGTGTGATAATTTATCGTTCAACTCTGAACAAAGACTTTCAGAACGACGAATTAAATGTTTTAATAATACAGTCGACATCACGCTCCTATTAGGTTGTCCGAAAAGTTTCTTTCGTTTCATAAGGTAATAATAGACGAACAACAATTTCTGTTTTATATTATTTTATCGAATTAGATATGATCCATTTCGTTCTATTTCTATTACGTTCGTGCATAATTCAATAAACTGATACAAAACAAGAAACATTGTGCGTGTATTATTTCCTTATAAAACCAAAGAAACTTTTCGGACAACCTGATACAAAACGATTAATTCGTTGTATCGAAAACTCGTTGAGGTAATTTTCCTGAGAAGATGAGTTTCTTGGCAGTTTCTATAAATTTTAGCTACGTATTAAGAAAGATACAATGTACGTCTAGTTGAAATTTAAGGAAGCCTAGCGGTACCGAGGTCCAGATATTGATCTACAAACTTTCCATATTTAACGCGTAATTCCTACACGAAGCTGTCGCTAAGATGACAAAATGGTACTTTCTAACGCTTTACGTTTAGATATCTAAATAGAAAAAATATAAGTTAACCGTATTTAAGAATGGAATTAGAGTTTTATAACGGTTTGATTAAAATCGAAATTTTAGCTACTCTCTTAATTTCGGTAATTATAGGTGTTACTTTGCACTATCACTCGAGAATGTATTGCCATCCAATAAATTAGCGTCTATGGTAACGCGAGCACTAATTACCTGAAGCGCAATTCAGTCGTTTCAAACGCGATTCCAAGTAGATGCGTTCAGAATAAAGCTAATCTACACTTTCAACAGCGTCAAAGACTTCACTGAAACAGCGTAAACGCCTAGTTTAACATCGATATCATTAGGTGCGACTCAATTTCCATGATGTGACGAGCTTTGAGACGTGGCCCCCTAGTCGCGTAGTCGCATATTCGTCAAAGTAGATATTATCTGCTAACGAGGAAAACTTTTCCCAGAACAAGGAGATTTTCTCTTCGTCAAACTGTCCGGTCAATTCCAAACCAAAATAGAAAAAACAAATCGATGGTTAAACGTAGTTAGTCCTTTAGGAATTGAACGTTTCTTCGATCGTGAGAAATAACTTCTTATTTGCCAATTGTTGGTAACAGAGATGTATTGTTGAAAATGACAACGTGAGTTCGCGCTCGCCATCCATATGCAAACGCGCTAGTTAC
This sequence comes from Bombus terrestris, assembly GCF_910591885.1. Taxonomy (NCBI): domain Eukaryota; kingdom Metazoa; phylum Arthropoda; class Insecta; order Hymenoptera; family Apidae; genus Bombus; species Bombus terrestris. The sequence goes on along the minus strand of NC_063279.1, from coordinate 1,372,552 downwards.
AATAAATAGTAACTAGAAGATATTCTTTCGTTTTTATCCCTAATCCATGTAAGAAAGTGTGATAAAGGTTTTTCGGCCCAGAGCGCTGTGATAGATTTATCCAAAGAATAAAATAATAGCTATTGTAATGCTACCTCTAAATACAGAAATAACAACATGTATTTTTGATCATTTTTTTATCAGGGAAAGTCAACTCGAACAGTGATCGATTCTGTGTTATTAAGATTGCCTTTCGATTAAGTAAAATCGATTCTTTCCAACATTTTATAAAATCGTCGCCTGCTCTTTCACTTTCCAACTGCATACGCGTACAAACCAAGTGACATGGAAATTATAAAGTCTACAAGAGTGAAATTTTCGTGTTTTTTTTTTAATCGTGCTGTTCAAATACATTTGTCGCTTAATTACATAACAACGTTACAAAACACGATGTTGCTTTTATGCATGAAATCAAGTACGAGAGAGATAAGAAGCGCTGAAAAAGATGTAAAAGAAGAAAAAAGAAAATATTAAAATTTGTATGCGGAAGCAACATGAGAAACGCGTTGAGAACCAAAATTAACAAAAACGAAAACAATTGGGCAACGAGGAGAGGGAAAAATGTAACGAAGAAACTTTATCCGGAGAAGAGGAAAGCGAGAAAAGGAGTCGGAGGAAAATATAAAAATCGGGCATTAGTGGAAAAAATTGGAAAGGAAAAAGTAAAGAAGATCGATCGAGAAGGGAGAAAAACGAACGAGTGAAACAAATAAGAAAAAGCGCGGGTCAGGGAGAATCTGTAAAGCAAGGGATAGGTTAAATACATATACGTACGCGTATACACATGTAACACACACCTACGGCGTATATCCTGGCTATTGTATCACTCCATTAAACATTCGCTGCAGTGCGCTATAAACCATGATATAATCTCCCAATGCGGTAAACACTGGCGAGTTAAACGAACACCGACTATCTGCGTACCGTGACACACGAAAAGGATACCAAAATCGTGGTGGAAAACTGGCAAAACCGACTGCGAAAAGTAATTCAACGAACCTACTCTTCGTTGTTTATTATCCCTCGGCCTGCACGCAATTAGCTCGCTACAATTCCGCACCCATTTTCTACCTCTTTCTAATAGCGTTTTTACCGGTTGTTTCGGATTAAAATTCAATCGATGACAGCAGGAAATATCGCGTTTATCCATTAGGACTTACATAATTAAATAATTCGTAAGAGAATTTGCGTTATTCAAGAATATGTACCAAGTCACTTTTCTGTTTGTTTCTAGAATAATAGAAATTTTATATAAGTTTATTGTACGAAAGAAGAGATTTCTATGATCTAAAAGGAGAGCAAAATATTAGGTTGTCAGGAAAGTGTTTTTCTTTCGCAAACGTGTTTTTTACAACAGTGTACCTTCGTACAAACGTGAAATCAAGTCTGTGAAACGTCGCTGTGTATATCTCAACAGAACAAAATGGATCGTACGTAATTCGACAAAATAATATAAAACAAAAAACATTGTTCGTCTATTATTTCCTCATAAAACGAAAGAAACTTTCCTAATATTTCTTCGAATCTTGTAAAATTCTAAATTCAGAGAGAAAAAAAGAATGTTAACGCATATTCGCTGTCGAAAGAAGAAAAGTACGCATTTTTTCCGCCAGAAATATCTTTATGTCTATCTCTGTCGCGATAGTGGCGTCAATAGCGTTTAATTGAAATTGAAAACTATTAAATAATTGTCAGCGGCGCGGCATATGCGCCAGTAGCGGTGAATATGTAAACAGATGAACCTGAATAATTTAAAATACAATCAACCACGAGAATATAATATTTCTAACAACGAGATCGATCGAACGTTAAAAACGATAAAATACAGCATGTATTTCGAACAATAGGATAATTGATTAGAGATAAATGGGTGAAACATGTGTTCGTGTCAATTTTACCGAAAGTGGAAAAGGTTCCGACACGCTACTTTATCCAACTACATGGCGGGATCTTGAATAGTTTGAAATTTATGGTTCCGTCTCGTAACATGCATTTCCTCGCGAGCCAGAGAACTCTCCGTTCTACAAAATTTACAAGGCAACTTGCTACTTTCGCTGTAAAATATTTAATTAGTTATCTTAATGACTTTCCTCTTATATCTCGGCTTGCCAAACTTTAATAGGGCCATACCGAGAAATTTCTATATGTATGCAAAATTTTGCAGCTTTAGGCGTTTCATCGGAGAACCGTGATTAATATTTCAGATATGCAAATACCGCAGAGAAAGAAGTTCCCTCATTGGAAAAAGCATACCGATAGGCGCATCGCATTGTATCTGATTTCTCGCGAACAACACAATTGCCCAAGGGACTAAACGATTTTACAAAAGTACATATATAGGACACGCGATAATATTTCAATATATTAGCTTGTTCGAAAAGTGTCTTTCCTTTACAGACACGTCTTTCACGACGACGCATCTTTGTAGAAACATGAAACCTAATCTGCCGAACGTTGTGATCTTTATTTTGATAGAACAAAATGGATCATACGTAATTCGATAAAATAATATAAAACGGGAAATATTGTGCGTTCGTTATTTCCTTATAAAAGGAAAGAAACTTTTCGGACGACCTGATAGATATACTACTGTACTATAGCCTACACCAGGGCCACGCGGTCTACTAAAATTAGCCAATTAAAAAACACCGATTTTGATTAACTTTTTACAGAATGATGATAGCATTAACAGATGCAAGACATTTTTTTTAGTAGCGATAATTCAGTTTAAAGGAGTGAGAAAAATCATGAAAGTTCAGCGTAACTCCGTAAAGTCATCATATCCTGGAAACTACTTTAGATAATAAAAAATTCAGGCGCTTTCAGAGAAATGTACTTTTTGGAGAAATTAAACTACATCAATAGTTCTTTGCAAAAGCCATACACGATTACAGATTTTCTACTTTCATTGAACTTTTTGCCCCTTGAAAGCGAATTATGCATGCGATAAAATATTACTTGGATTTGTTTAAAAAAAACTGCTTATAAAAGACATATAACATGTAACAGCATTTGTAAATAAATAATTACTCGTTGTAAAATTTAAGTGTAAGATTTCAATGTGTATTCAGGACCCGCAAAATTTTTGAACCGGCCCTGGCCTAGACACGTACGAAACTATTAGAAATTTCATTCAATGGTTGATAATAAATTACGTATCACTGTATTAATATATCTTTTATAAACAACCGTTTATAAACGCATTTTTTCCTTCAAATCTCCCGTTCTTTTCAATCAAAAATCCTTCGACTCATAATTTTCACCGATCGAGCAACTCCGTATTGAAAGTTATTATTTAATTACGTAACAAACATCGATCTACCGAATATCTATAAATATCAATCATGCGAAAAGTAATTTTGTTTATAGTACACACAACGCATTCGTTAAACTCCTCTATGGCATTTTTCTATTCGGATACTTTGATCAATCAATGTATATAAAATTTGAGCGCGAACCTGTAGAAAAACATTTTTTTAATAACTAGACATCACGGAAACAGCAGATGTAGCGCTGCAAGCACGAGCGCAACAACTTTTCGAATATTCATAGTCGATTAACTTTGATATTAACATACGCAGCGATTTGCACTGTGCAAACGAGTACAAAAATGTTATTCGCTTCTTTAGGAAGCGAATTTGACCCCCTGCCACTCCCGGAACCATATAATAATTTATCAATTATTCAACGTTTGCCCGTGACATTTGACATTTCAAAGCACACAATTTGCCTACTGACACGTCGTCAGTTCAACGTGAAATTCGTATGCAAACCTTCGTAATTATACTTTCGTGTCCTCGTATCAAAATAATCGTTCAACCCGCTTGTATCGTGTGATTAAAACGAATCGTCGCTGGATCAGGTACACCAAATTCGACGGAACTTTTTGGACGATGGGGAAAAAAGCTACGCGAATGAGAAAATCGGAGAAGTGAGAATCACTCGTACCGATTAAACTGCATTCACCGTAATACGATTTGAGAGCGATTAAAACGATCGTAAACGCTTCGTTATGTGTATATGGATGCATCTACGATCGTTTAAACCATTTTCGTAAAACAATAAACCACTTTGGCTGCTTGAAAAAGACGTGAATAGGTATGCGATGATCTGACGATGATTTAATGGCGTTTAATACAGTTTCGATACATCACTACTTTTTATCGGATTATAAAACATCTTTTTGTTTTTCTGATTTGCCATAGATTTCTGCAACGTATTTATTATTCCAATACATTTGTCTGTCTTGAGAAAATAACAATTTATTTCGTTCGCGTTTGGTTAACAAAGTTGCAGTCGAGCAAGTTTTACGCGTTATCCCTTTGTTTGATCATTAACACCTTAACTACCACGCTAATTTTATATATTTTGCCTTGATAATCGATTGAAATATACTACGCCGCAAAATTTTATTTTTCCAAATTATTATATCGTATTCGCGTATTTGTTCTCTGGCAATGTTACATTTAATCGTTCGCATCGTTGCAAATATTTTAGTTGATGAAACTTATCTTATTTGAATCGTTGTAAAACATTTAATAACGTGCATCATCGATGACCACTGTATCAGCCAACTTTTTTCCTGCTTTTCCACCACTTAACAGACATAAAAACGTACGAGTAAATAAGCGTATAAATAGCAACATCGCGAGGCTATATATCGTCGATTATATCGGAGGAAAAGTTGATTGAATTTTCTGACACTAATGAGCGTAAGTAGGTGCGATCTGCGGGTACGCGATCGACCCACGAGGGAGACAGCGAAGATACCAACGACCTGATAAAAATAACGTGCCGGCTTTCCTAAAGTATGGTGGCTAATAAAAAATGGATTATGCGGAAGGACGTGAGAAGAACCGTGGATACAGTAAACCGAGAGGAGAGGCGAAAAGGAGGACGAACGATGCGTCGTTTGAATTAATGAAGATCGCTTGAATTAAAATGACGCGTCTTGTTGAAGAGATTCACAGACGGAAACCTACTTTGAATCTATGACGAGAAGATAGAAATGGAAGCCTTTCCCCGGGTCTCCTCTTCGTTAATGTCACGTGAGAAAACAAAGCTCGGCAACCAACAAGATTTGATACGCGTGATATAAATATGTGTGTGTCTGTGCGCGTGTAAGATCCTTACACATTCCAAGGCAAGAAATGACTATTATACGAAAGCAAAATGCTTTAGGATCGAGCGACCTAAACGTTTGCTACATTCTAAAGGCTACTACACGATCGTTTGCAGCGATATCTCGTCAAAGTAAAAGAATTAACATTGAGATACGGATACAAGAAACGTCAAAGTGCAGCGTATTTAAATCTTTCACGTGTTTCCTATTATTATCCGTCTAATTTCTACCGTTACAGTTAAAATTCATTTGTCAAAAATACCATATTTTCGGAAAGTCTGAGCGTTAATTTCCTGTTTATCAATTTCATCGTTTGCTCGATTCTTTTCGCGAGAGGTCGTGTAAGTGATAATGGCGCGCGATCGGCCGCGAATTTATGGGAACGAAAGTTTCACGTTCGAACTTTCCGACTTGTTATCTTAGTCGTGGAGGATCTTCTCCTGGGTTAACAATTTTCTCGAGAACGAATTCACGGTGGCCGTGTTCCTTCCGCGAGCGAGAATCCTGCCGACAGGCCACGGAATTTCCCTTAGTCTGATTTACATTCGGCCAGCTTAATTGGAGAAACGGCAGCGTTACCAGGCCCTCTGCTGGTCTACACTAAATTCCAATCAGTGTAACGCCGGCGTTCTTGCGCACAATCGCGTGTCGTTCCGATCTTGCTCTCGCAAATCTTAATTAATCACTCGTCTTGCCCATTCCGAAATATATCGTGCGAGCATTTCGTCTTCCTACCTTTCCATGACAGCTCTGTTCCACCATTTCGTGGAACAACGATAACGTTGGCCGTGCGACAACGATCAACTTCGTAGATCGAAATGTAGAGAAAAATGTGACAAACATCATTTTCCTTTCACCTTAAAATTTACTGTTACCTATTTCTGGCGCTATATTTATATATATTTATGTACAAAATTGTAGGATCTTTACTACAATTAGTTTATTTACAATAAATAGATCAAACAGATGTTGATTAAACAGGAAACCATGGTTATTTAACATGAGCTAATCGCAATAACGTATTATAATTAAGACAACTGGATAGTTAATTTGCAACTCTCGCCATCACGGATCCAACTCTCTTCCACATGGACCATACTCTCTCGACAACGCTAGCAACACTATCTCGACAAAGCAGTTCGCACTCTCCGACTTCTCAACTTACAATGATTATTAATTCGTTTTTGTCCCTTAGCAACCCCTTGTCTTTTGTCTTAGCCTCGTGACTTCTGTCTTAGCCCCACCACGCACATGTTCCGCAACCGCTTCTTTATAATTTGCCCGACACCCCCCAGACCCCTCGCTCACGATATTACGTCTGTTTCTAGAAAATTCAACGTTAGTCGTATCATCCAGCTGATGAAATTTGTATATTTTGGTAGACATTTTTGCGTAAGAATGGCATTTAACCATAGAATGATAAAATATCGATGAAACGCCAAGATAGCGGGCAAGTGATTCGTGTTCTTAAATACTTCAATAGGATTTAACCAACACAGAACTTGCTTTCGCCAAAAAAATATACATAGTAACCATGTATATAGTAAATCGAATTACAACTTCAGTTGTAACAAATGAAAAATGAGAAAAGGGCGCGTGTTTGCACGAATCCGCTCGCCAAGATGAAACGTTCGAATTTTTCGTTTTCACAAATAGGATTAAAGTTAGTCAGAATCGGATAAAAGTAAATTACAAACGAATTTTCATATTATACGAGGTGAAAAATCGACGCTGAGAAAACGATTCTTCGGCTGTCTGGCCAAATATTAAAATGCTGTAGCAGAGGATAAAAGTCGTAGCTTAGGTCGACGCTTATGATACGTATACGTATAACGTGGCACGGTAGCGTAGAACCGTGAAGCGGGATGATTTAAAGGAATACTCGATCGCGTTAAGCGCGTGAAACGTCCAATAGTCATAAATTGATCGTCCCTTAACAAGACACGACGAAACGAAAACTCCTCTTATAAATGTTTTGTCTTGTTAGTTGTCTCGGACTCGGTGACAGTCGTACCTTCAAATCGAGTCTCGTCACTTTACGTAAATTCTTTTCTTCCATTCTTTCCATCGTAAGACTATAAACGTTCTGCAGGCGTTTAATTAGACAGCCTCTTACCGAACGTCATGACAAAATTACGTCTGGACGCGAGTAGCCGTGAAATATCGAGCAATTTCAAGATCTCGCTGTGATGTCAACCCTCGAATGATTCAATTGATTTAATAAATCAAAATAATTCAATCGATTAATTTTCATTTTCTCGCATCAAGAATGCTATAATAAGATTACCGCGATGTGTTAATTTTTACTTATGCAGATATTTCACGTTTATCGCGTTCTAAGCTTTTCAATTATCTTCTATCATCGTATACGGTAAACGATTTTATTTTTTAAGTAAATTTAGTCGTCGTATGAACTTCGCGTAACCGATGATTCAGAATGAAAAGCACGGAAATTCCATAGATATTCATAGGACCTTTACTTGTTGCTGAATGGCATAAGAAAGTCAAGAAGTTAGATCGCATAACAGAGGCTGTGTTGGAAGATTGCGTCCAAGATAAGAATCTCGTGGATTTTTCCCTCGGATTGAAAGCATTTTCTCAGTCGTTGCCGTTCCTTGATTCTTCTTTTTCTTTTTTTTTTTTCTCCCCTTCGATTTCACTTTTTGGTCCAAGTTTTAAGCAACGCCGAATTTCCTATTTGTTTCGTACGATTCAGTTTCTGACGAGTAGAGTACAAAAATTTCAAGGCGAATTTTAAGGCGTCAGTGCCGTTATACAAAATTTATACAAATTGTACAGCTTACTCGTATGATAAACTTTTAAAGTGATGCTTTCTGCATCGTAAAACTAACACTTTTAACATTAGAACTACCACACCAGTCAAATTAACTGGTTTTACAATTTTATTTTAAAATTCTTACTTCATGTTATATTTTTTTCCACAATGATGTAATGACTTTCGCAACGATAACTGAAAGGATAATGTAGTGAATTTTATTTTGTTTTTTATGTATTGAAACTCAAAATAATTTTGTATCAAGGCTACTTATACCAATACCAGTCGAAATGACCGGTAATTGTCAAAGTGTAAAAGGGTGCTGCGATCTGTTTATCGAACCCCGATTAACCAGTTTCCTCGTTTTCTACAACTTGCTACACGTTTTTCAAATTTTTACCGCGTATCATTCGATACGACGATATCAGTTTTCAGGAAAATTCCGGATCGATCGTTAGATATCTAAATGTCGATACTAGAAATGCCGCACCAGTAAAAATGACTGGTTCTACAATTTTATAAATGTGTCGACCCTCGTTTAAGGATCATGGTCCCAGATGAATTAATAATACCAAAAGTGTACTACATAACATGGAATTCCTTTTGTAAGAAAATAATAAATCAATAAATATAAAAATATTCTATTATTACGTATTTTTTAAAGACCAGTAATTTTGACTACTCTTGGTAAAAATAGCTTCGTGTTAACTATCGGTAGTTCTAGTGTTAAATACTATTCTTTAAAACTTGCCGTACGTTATAGAATATATCAAAAATTTGACGTGTCCCGAAAGAAAGTTCGGCCCTTTTCTCTCCTTTCCCCGTATTCTTCCACGAGGGAAGTCAAACGAAGGAATAAAAACAGAGGAATCTGAGATTCGTCGAGTTACGAGTTAGGTGTCGAGTAGGTGTAGAAGGATCCTTGTGTAAGGCGAAGGAAGTTCTCGCGTCTTTTTGTCGGTGTTGGTGTAATGGGATAGAAGGAACCTAGTCAAATGTTCAAAGAGTTTGCGGACGGTATTGCGTTTTCTTGTTTGTAGATTCATCGCTTTGTTATGACACCCTTAAATCTTCTGGAATGTTGCTCGCGAACATTGTACAACAGTTACAGTTTTACCGAAGACAAATGTTTGACGTGTCAGAAAGTCAGACAATAGACGAATGTAAATAACACATTCCATATTAATAAAAATCGTTGCTTTTTTATCCGTCTGTTTCTGGTCACTTAAAATATGAATTCGCAGAATGTATAAATTGCTACGTGTAGCGGCAAGCATCTATTATAACAATTCATAAAAATATGAATTCGCAGAATGTATAAATTGCTATGTGTAGTGACAAGCACCTATTATAACACTTCATAAAAATATGAATTTATAAATATACATGCTTCGTGGTAATTTGTCAAATTTACTTGTAAATTTGCGCTTTATTTGTCAGCTAGCATGTCGCGTTATTTCGTGAGAGAATTTATTAATACTAACAATTTTCAACTCGTAAAATTTCACCAACGACATTAGCTCGATCGTACAAACTATTTGGACTTACTTTTGCCAAGAAAAAATATCAGTAAGGCTATCAGTATGAAATCATAATCGTGCAATGAAATTTTATGAAACGTCAAGTAAATATATTATTCGTACGATACATTAAACGTAAGATAAACTAGCTGTGAAATCCATTCACCGACTGAATATAATTTGAATATAAGTATCAATTTTACCTTCTATGGAATATCTTATTAAACACCAAAAATAATAATTTCCGCATTGGCATAACGATTCGATCGTTGAATGTTTCACGTTCCATGAATTTAGCGCTTATCGAGTACAAATGAGAAAACATTCGAAGTTTTTTACTTCAAGTCGTTCTCGTCGTAAAAACATAGAATGTTCTTTATTTATCACGATTTGAAATTCGAAGCAGCGATGCAATATTCAGGAATGCGTCGTCCATGAAAGCCTTTAGAAACCGTGCGCAGCAACAGGATAACGTCGGAAACAATAGCGATACTAGACCTAATGCCTCAAAACGCTTACCGTCGAAATGCTCTAACATTCTAGCCGTATTAGACAAAGTTTCCGGAGAAAATCAATGGCTATAGAGCTTTCGAAGTAACCTTATCGCGAATTGTTCGAAACGACAGCGGTGGCATTAAGTATTCGGTCCCTTTCCTGCGCACCTTGCAACTGCTTTCGCCTCTACACAAATCTACTACTTCTACCAAAGTGCATCTATCGTGTTGTAGCGCTCTACATATAATTCTAGTCTACTTGATCTACTTAGAGAATACACAATTGCTATGCGTTATCTACGATGGCAGCGATATCCTCGAGACGTAGAACACAACCGTCAGCCAAGTAAACTGCTCCCCGAAAATTACGTAGCGTTGCAAACTTATCGCCAACTGTGCAATCACAAATAAAACGCTGGATTCAGTTTGTTCCGTCATTATAAAAATTGTGTATGTGATAATTATATATAATTCTTCCAATTCAAAATTAATGGAAGAAGAATAGATTCATCGTATTCGAGCATGATAGATAACGCTTGATAATTTCCAGTCGATCTGGACCTCCTGTTCCTAATTAACGTGTATACTATGGTGGGAAAAATATAGTGCTAGTAAGTTTGGTAACGGTATGATTTGTTTCAATATCGTTCACGTCAACACAAAATCAAGTATGATGCTCCGTCAGTCTATATACACGCAGTCATCATTCTTCACTCACTACTCTCGCTACAACCGCTCCATCGCTCTCTTTCACGCGGACCATCCTCCTCGACAAGGCTGAAAACAATCAGACTTCTCAACTAACGACTGCCTGTTAATTCGTCTTAATCCCTTTGCCTTTTCTCATAGTCCCAGCACGTACGTGTTCCAAAAACGTCAACGACTATGATCACGCAAGGCCATTTTTCCGCGTAACTATTCGACCGAAAGACCGACCACACATTGATGGGCTCATTGAAGTTTCCAGACCCTTTTAGTCTTTCGGCACTTAGGCTTTCTCGCGACATTGTTTACGGTTCACCCGATATTTCTTAGGCGATCTGTCCACGATACTACACTATACAACGTCCAAATAATTATATCATAAATTAGGAATATTTAACGTTTACTATACTTTTCCTTCGTCAATTACCCGAGATTCGTGCCAATAATAGCAATTATCAGCTGGTAAACTTCTGACTGCGCAAACTAAACGCTGCCACATCGAGTGCTAAGGAAAGAGATCATTCCCTATCACGGTCTATCGCACTCCACGTTATAGTGATTTGTCTGGGGTTAAGAAACACTACGCTCGTGTATCAGCACACCGTCAGAGCGTGTACAGCCCCGTTGACCGAAATGCTGGCAGCGATATTCGGTAAATCAATTGGGAGCCAGTGTACGTTTTCGCATTAGGGGAACAATACGTGACTCGCGAGCCATAAATCTCCATCGAACGAACCTCCATCGTGCGTGTTTTTGTTTGCGATCGGGCCCAAAATAAATGACCGTAGTCGTAAATGGGACCCATTTATGTTAATCGCGCTACTTCATCGACAAAATGAATTACACGTCGCACCTGTGCACTGTAAACTGTGCGTAATCGGTAAACTAATTTGGAAAAAAAAGAACGAGCCGATCGAAGAACGCCGAAGAATAAATTTACAGTCAAGGATAATTTATCATTGAAAAGTGGGATGTTTTTACGAGGCGTGCCCGGCGACAGCCGTGGAATTAGCTTTCTTATGCAGAAACTCCTTGACCCATTTCCACCTTACCAGCTATGGCATTTCTTAGAAGAGGCTAAGCCGCTTTCCTAACCGTTCGCGTGTACACATCGACACACGTACTCGTTTTCTTGCGCTAATGCATTCAGAAGGCTATACCAAGCTACGAGTTCACCCTTGAACGCGTCATTTTTCTCCATCTAATCGAGTATTTTGAAATTATCCACCTACGTGTCACGAAATCATAAAGAACTGAACGAGTACAGTTAATTTTCGAACGCGTGATTTTCATAAACTGTACTTTCGAATACAGCCGCGTTATTAAAATATAGTGAAACGCAGTATATTTATCTGGATATAGCGATAGAAAGAAAACGATAGACTCCATTAATCTCGAAGAGAAATAAAGGCGCGTGCAATATGTTACGAGGAAAGCAATTATCCGAAATATCGTAGGAACCGTTCGAAATAAACAGTTTCAATTGTATTCATCCGAACGTTGTGTATTTCTGGTCACAAAGACCTCGAATTGTAGCGAGAAAAACAATTGGCTGCACACAGAGTACACAATTGTACGACCACAGAGTACACAATCTGTCCATTTGCTATATTGCTAATATCATTAGTACTTCCTAGGTATCGATACACAGGACGCTATTAGCTATTTCTAAATAAAATCGAATATCTATTAATCTGTTCTACAGCAATGTGCAAATCGATTTTTATTCCAAACTTCAAGCTTCGGATGAACAGATTTTACTTGCTATATTTGTCTACACCTACCGATGTGTATACGATTGTAATAAAATTATACGGTTACGCGAAATTTAATTCCTCGTTGAAAGTATCTCACGCTTTATAAACAAAATTGACAGAAATATCTGTAACACGGTATATTTTCACGTTTGAATTATTTTCTCCGGGAAAATTAAAAAATGCGTTCGTAAAAAGATATAAGAAGAACGAAGTCTATTAAATTTGCATATAAACTTCTATTAATCTGGCAAGGATAATTCATCGCCACTTAATAACAGCGAATCGTGCCGATAATGTACACAATGTTCAAAACTGAAGGCACATTTTAGGCTTCGACAAAGCCGACCTGTTATCCCGAGAAAAGCAAACATCGATATCGGCCTGTGTGGCGCGATGATGCTCGCTACATTCAAGATTTAATTACAAGAGATTTAAGACGGATTTCCGGTAATACCTTACCGTTATAAGCGTCGCTGGTTGCACGTATGGACAAGAATTACACGCGTGATTACACCTCTAACGCGGTACGTCGAAATACGCGGCATTATCGGCAAATATGTAAATCAGCATTATCGAATCGCGGAGGAACCGCTAACAAATGTACCCAAAGCATAGATCTACGTTCGTTTATCCTAGCGGGTAATTATTCTGAACAGAGGTATAGTTTTTCACCGATTTATACCTTTCAACGTATAAGTCAATTTATGTTCAATACCATTGCATATAGTACGTAACATTGAACATGAATCGCTCTGTATCTTGAAAACTAAAACCGAACGGCCGTTATATTCATAGGAAAACGTTACTGAGAATCATATTCTCATCGTATCCTGTTCCGAATAATTACCTTCTACTCTGTTATTGTGGTCGATGCACTCACCCTTCTCTGCTCGATTTCTTCTTCCCTCCTTTCTCCTTGCCCCTTTTTCGTTAGCTTGGTTCGCTATTCTCGCGGCTTCTAGCCACCAAAGGACGCTCCGATCGTCTCCGCGAGCAATCACGCCAGATTCTTTCATTAACGGCGCATATCCGCGCCTAAGGTTCACTTTAAGGAAGCACGTTCGTGTACCCACGATCGTTCACGTGCCTCCCTTCTTCGAGATGCGAGGACGAATTATCGAGAGCAGGTGGACACGAACCACTGTTCTCACTATACACCAAGGGTGCTAGGAATCGCGGCGATAATTTCGAGGATTTGGAAGCACCAGTCCACTCGCGTTCCACGCTCCCTAACGATGCCGACGCTAACTGCGCCTCGTTAAGGCCAACACGATGACGCGATGACGACACCTGGAAACATCACGTTCTGTAGCACTTGGTTACGCTTAACTCGATCGCGAATTATCGCGCCGGCTGCGATTGGATTTGTTAGCACACCCGTCGCCGGCTACTTGTGACTTACAATTTCGCATATGTAATACACGGTTAAGAAATTTCATAATGATGTTATTATCTACGATAAGAAACATTAAAGAATAGTATCCATCTTGTAAATTAGTAAAAAAAGGAAGAAGGAAACGAAAAAGGTAGAAACTGTACAACAGGATTTATCGCGTTTTGAATGGGAAAAAATAGAAAATTTGAAAATAGTTGATATATTCGGGAGATGTGCGAATAAAATCAAAGACCACGGAGAAAAATACGATACTTTACATTTTTCATGTTTCAGTAATTAAAGTATACTTATAGGGTTGGCAACTAAGTGGTTGCGGATTTTGTCATTAGGTGGTATTGACAAAATGCGCAACCACTTAGTTGCCAACTCAATATATTGATTCTCTAAGCAAGATTATAATTATAGGATAGGAAAATAAGTTTAGTGGTGGGAATAATATACAGGATGAATGAAATAAAATAAAATTAATTCTTTGAAATTTTCATAGGCTGATATCGAGGGAAAAAGAAAAGCTATTTAGGAGGTAGGCGAGGTAGGTGAACGTCGAAGGAAAATATGAATAAGAATAATGCAAAACAGAAAAATGATTACACGTCTGTTGTATGAATAAATCGAGTCCAATGTGACGAGAATGGAAAGAACAATCGTAGAACCAGAAATGCTTGAAACATAGATATGCATATCCTATGTACATATATGCGCGTATATATGCAGGATAGGAAGCGACTGATCGCGTTTCATCGTATTTCCCTGAGTCCCATTAAATCTTTACACGATTCTCAGAATATATGTATAAGCCATATATTGTATATATAATAAGCAAGTCTGTCTTAGATGATAATTCGATAGGATTAGTATGGATTATATTAAATAAATGTTGCACGTATGTATATACAATTGCTTACAATTATTGAGATACAATTACCAGTAATCCGATCTGCTCGAAGAATATTTCTAAGAATGTGATCAAAGTTTTATAAAATTTTTTAGAATTTAGGAATATTAGTAAGACAGCAAACTTATATAATCTAGATTATAATTGAGCAGAAGTAATATTAAATATACAATAGGATCGATAAATGGAGAAAGAAATAAATTTACGTATCTTTATATTTTCGATTATTAAATTATTCGATCGAGACCATAGAGAAACTGTAAACCATCGTGTCATCTATATCGCACAGAACACGACTGAAAAATTCAGCGAAACGATTCAAAAATGTTTCTTTGCGTTCCAAACTTCTCAACTGTTAAAGTAAAGTTTAACCTAATATTTCGCCTAATTTACAACCATCATCTTTATCTTTATTTGCGTCGAATTTATACAATAGATCAAACTGTGAAAACACGGCATTGCAGGCTATGTATTCCATGCAACAAATGGAGAAATGAATTAAATATCTTTCTATGCTTGCACTTTCAATGATTGAGCCATTGAAGCTGTTCAAGCAGGAAGCATCGATTCATTTCGCCTTCCATGCTACACTACATACTGTACATTATACACGCGACGAAAATAGCGTGTATATCGAAACAAGCCCGAAACACCGAGAGATTAGGAGAAATCTTCCGCGGATCATATAAATTTCGCGAAACGCCAGTTTCGTTGTCGGATTACAAGTACGGCTAAACGTGCGCGGCACACGTGTCGACACGATCTCCGTAACGCTGGGAACGATATCGCGTTGCGAATGGATCGAATACACTGGGATTAAACCGATTGCCACCGATATCGATCAGAAATCATTGATATTCCTGATCGTTCCTACGTACAGTTAAAATTGACCAAAATCAATGCAAATGAATAGAACAAAGGAGTAACAGATAAGAAGTATTCCGATACAATTTAGAAAAATAATTTCTTATTAAAAAATTGTATCTTATTTGAGAAGGATTTAACGTAAAATAGGATGTTGAAAGAACGAAAACACGAAATCAAATATCGTCGAAATATAGTTGAATTAAAATTGACGGTCGATAGTTGTATAGTAGAAAAGAATCACATTTCCGGCGAAGTATTCCGATAAAAACGATACCTCGTGTTTGGAAGTAAGAACCAATGGAAAAAAAATTAGTATACGTTGCAATCACAGGTGTTCGAAATGTTCCTATCAACAGAAATGGAAAATAGGAAGATACGAAGGAAAGTAAATATGAAATCCGATTTTTCTCGCTTTCGCATAGTGAAAGCTTTCTATAATGGAAAGTGATCTCCGGTAAAGAAACTTGGATTTATTTATATTTCAAATTTCTATATTTCAATTATTATTTTATTTTAGCAAGAGAAAAGGATGTATACAATGTCTAGAAATTGTGCACGCTAGTAAGAATTTTTGCACATTTTGTTGAAACGTTAGATACTCTGTAATCGTTAAAAAAATACACAAACAACGCAGCAGAATTAAACAAGAATATTCCGGAAGTAACAAAGTCTCGGCATTTTGTCTCGAAAGCGAAGATATTCTTCCGATGCGAGATAGCTGCGATATTTCAAGCGAATGTCTCGTAACGGAACCCGTTAAAATATAACCGTGCAATGCTCGACTGTTTCAGTACGAAGCGCAAAGTTCGTTCTCACAATTAGTAGAAAGTGATACTCGATCGAATCTCTAAATCCTTGGATTAACAGTTCGATGAAAATTTTAATGATATTCGTTATCAAACAGAAAGCAATATTTTGTTACACTGTATCGAATATCGTATGTGATACGTGTATGAAAGCGGGACATTGTAATCCTGCGAAGGAAATAACAATAAAGATATAACAGAAAACAATATTCGATGGATATTACCATATGGACAAACGAGACGTTAATTTTAAGCAAAACTTTCTCCTTCTCGATTCTTCTCAACAAATCAAAGACACGTGGATCGTCTAGATACAAAATGTTGTGTAGTCAAAGCACACCATTCGAATCACGTATCTCAACTTCGTTTGATTCCGTACCAATCTAATTTGCTTCGGCCATCAAAACGGCGAAGCCAACATGTAAAGTGTAAACCACGCGTTAATTAAACTTCCATAGGAAAAATCCAATAATGCTTAGTCGGCTGGCGCAGTTTCTCTTTCATCGAGCAGAAATCAAAAATCACAAACGGAGAAACAAGCAACGAAGAAACATACAAAGAAAAGAGGAAAAGTACGGGGAAACATAGCGGAAAAGGAAATACAATGATCGGTACCTACTCTAAACAGTGCTTTAATTGAATTTCCATGGGAGAATCTCGATAACTTTTAGTCGAATGACAATTTCCCCTTTGTTGAATAGATCGAAAGTGGAACGAATCAAACAAGCCCGAAAGAAAGAAAACGAAAACAACGGAGAGCACGATAAAAGAAAAGAAGTAAAAACAAAAAGGGGAAACGAACGAGCTTTGAAAAAACGCACTGATTAAATTTTCATAGGGAAACCTCAATAACATTCGGTGGAGCGGCAATTTCCCCTTCGTTCGATTGATCAAAAATGACGAACGAAGAAAACAAAAACGGGGAAACAAAGAAAATGAAAAAGATAGAAAGTAAAATAAAAGAAAAGAAGAAAGGGAAAGAAAATGGGGTGAATCACGGTTCGTAGTATTCGATGCCACGTCGTTCTGTGTTCCCTTTTAATCGCGGGCCGGCGTTACCGGATAAAGCAACGTGTAATTTGTCGCAATTGGTATTGTTCGGTGTTTCCCGGTTTTCCGGGTTCGCTCTCTTTCTCCGTGCAACCTCCTCCCACCCTTCGCTCCTTTATTTTCCCTCGGTTACCCCATTCTTCCCAACGCGCTTTTTTTCATCCACTATATTGCCTTTCTATTTTGCTCGTGCACGATCCACGAATCAGGAGATAACGGAAAGCTGGACTGGATGTGGCCCAGTTTTCCACGGACCAAAGTTTATAATCGACGTCCATTATCGAGCTCGTCATCTTCGAATCGTCTCGCTAAACCATCCACGATGATTCGTATAACGGTGTGGGTACAGATTTTGAGAATTTTGGTTTACAAGTACAATGACTCACGAAAGTATTCGAACTCTTAACGTAGCAAATTTTGACGAACGTGTTGCGCGTACAAATACAAAACTTTATAAAATTTTATTCAAATAAATTATATAGCAATATTTTGATACATCTTTTGTTACAAACTTTGTACTGAAAATTGTCATTTTTGAATACATAACGAAAGCGAACACTTACTTAGTTTCTATGTAAATAGGAAATGTAATTCCTTATCAAATGTAATTGTAATTCTACGGCGTTAATGGAATTTCAAAACTGTCTCGCATAACACACACAATGTAATCGTAAAAAGTTTTCTATGATAATTCAAATACTTTAATCAGCCACTGTATTTCTACCTTTAAAAGTATCATTCTCATTCATGTATCGCGAGTGTTTTAATTGCGAACAGTTAAAATCCGACAGGAGATCACGCGAATGACCGCGATGAAAAGCAAATCGACTGGGAATTTCTTAATTCTTCGATTTAACGAAAGTCCTGGGCGAATGAAACGAGTTTGAAACATCTCAAAAACAATTTGCGAGAACGTTCGACGTTCTTTCGAAGGAATCATTCGATGACATAATTAAATACAATTACGTTCTTTCCTTTTACTTCTTACAGAATTTGAATTACGTTTCGAACTTCGACTCAACTTACACGCATACGAGATCCTTTCGAGGAGTTTGATTCGATCACTAGTCTCGAGAATCACGAATCGTGAATTTTGTACACTCTTCCAAATCACAACACCTATCGTTCCTCACTGATACATTCCACCAAGGTACATCCGTCCTACGACTCGTCGGTCGAAAATCGGCTCATTTACTTTTTGCCGCACGATCGACAGAATCTCGTCACATATCATCAAAATTTTCCATATTCGTCGATACAAACACTGTTCGCACTTGGTGAATACCTTCCTCGACCCATAAATCGATCGTACGTATTTCGTAAAATAGAAAGTTAATCTCACTATCGATCAACGTGTTCGATCTCTTACTTCAAACTTATCCAAACTTATCAAGGATCAAACAGTTTGAACGAAACAGCCTACGGCGAGTTTACGAGGGAAGCATAAAACGAACGGCGAAAACGCGACGAGTAAAGAAGGCACGCGGGTCGAGGAGCCGAAAATTCGAAAGATGGACACGGAAATCTCAGCGCAATGTAATTGAAGGGAAGTTTTTTGGAGAAACGGCTCGCTCGCCGGCTACTCGTTAGGACTTCGCCTACGGACTGCCGGGCGCCGCGGCAAAAGCTACGGCGCAACACGCCGACGCATCAACCCCCTTAGAACCCTTGGCCCCTGTGTCGCACCGATACCAACCAATACCAACGTACGCCAGCGAGCGTCTCCTCGTCGCGATGATCCCTGAGTGCCACACGTATACCTGTAGACAGTGGTACCCGATGCAGTTTGATGTTCAACCCAACAACGATTCGTCGATCACGCGTCCCGTTGCTCATCGATCTTTCCATCGATGTTACGTGTCCTGTTCATCGACGCAGAATTATCGTAAGGGGGTTGTATGATTGGCTGTAGTATTGTATTAGCATACATCGACTCACCAACGTACATGAAAATGCATCGTAAATGTATTGTTTTACAAATTTTAGCAATTTTACTTTAATTTATTTTTATGCTTCTATCTCTATATATATGTTAATATTAATCTTCCCTCTACTTTCGTTATTTTGTATATCAAAGGGTACTCTATTAAGGCTCGTTCAAATATAAAATAAATAAACAAAATTGTTAATAATTAAAATTCTGTAAATTATCCTTCAGCAGAAGATGGAGATGAAATAATTAACATATATCGAATCACGAAAGTACGTGGAAATACACGATTCTTTTAACGAAGTAACAATATGTCAACCTACGATCTGATAACAGAAAATTTGCTACGCAGTAATTTTTCTGTGTCTATTCGTGAAAGTATTTGAACAGGACCATGAAAAACTTTCATATTCATATCGTATCGAAATGTTTCCGAATTTCGTTAACGCCGTAACGAGACACGCGATTGTTATGATTATATCGAGTAATATGAAAATCTAAATAGAAATTACGTGACATTTGCAGAAAATATATATTTTTTCAAGTTTAGTTCGACATAGGGTTAGAAAATTAACATCTATAAGCGTACTGATTTCTATTAAAACGTAACTTACCAATAATTCTCACAAATTATTCGCCGCTTGCACTATTGTCCTTCGAGCTTCTCAATTTGTAACACGAAACAATATGCCTGTGACAATTATTAACCTCTAATTATAAATTTCAGATTGAATTAAAGAAACTATGATTACAATTAAAATAAATTCTCTCTCATAAACGAACATTTTAGTGATTGAGGTTAACTTACTTTAAAAATCGTATATACGAATATATAAACGTATACACGGAGTAGTGGTAACACGTATTGAAAAATGAACGTGTTTGTATTACTATAGAAAATATTTCAAAATTTCTATATACATTTTGTATTTTCGAGCTATCGCGGGGAGACGCGATCGTTAGAATACGCGTCAACGGGAGTCGTAAATTCCCGTTACGATTAGAATAATCGACACCACGAATAGTTCGATCCCCGTATTTCGGTTAGGATAATCGGGGTGGTTAATGCGGTATAACACTGGGAGTCAGAGTTATAATAATGTATATTTCCAACACTTTATACAATCACACAAAGTAGTAACGCCGTTGATTAAGATACAGATAACGAGAGAAGGGTTAGCCTTGGATGAGAGAAGGAGAGCTTTAGGCGCTCTAGGCCTTTGAGAGTTATAGGAACTGTCGGAGTTCTGGATAAGTGAGAGCCTTAGAAGACTCTAGGCCGTGTAGGCACCTTGAGAAATGATGAAGGAACTCAGAAAGATACAGGAACGGTGAGAGTTATAGGGATCATGGGAACTCTATACACCGTGAGAGACGATCAAACTCTGAAGCTTATTCTAATGTGAATACGGAGGAAAGCTTGGTATGGGTGTGCCCTTTGAACGAAGAACGCGGATTCGTTGCTTACATTTTCAGTTAGTAAAGTGAGGGCAATAATCCGCGATGTCGATTGGTTGGGACCAATGTTAGGAAGGAAGAGAGGAGGAAGAAACCTCCTACCAACTTGGGTCCTAGGCGACATTGTTTACAGGGAAACTCAGATTTTTCGTTAGATATATCTCCGCTTTCTTCGTAATTCTTAAGAGCACATAATAAACCCAAGGACCCTTCTAAAAAACTAGCTGAAAACAGTTCTGGAATTAGAAAGTCCTTTTTGGCAAACAGATTCACTTAAACCATGTGTGCGAACAATGCAGTTAGAATTTCGACTTTATGGTGGGTCCTTAGGCCTGTGGAGGGTTCGAAGGACGGCACGTAGACCGTTGGCTGTCACGCCGCGCGGAATGGAATGCAGATGTGTTGCGCGGCGTAACACATTTGCCATTTGACAAATTAACAAACACGTTAATGTGGCTTATTACCTCATTATTATTAACAAACTGACAGACACTTATGAATCTCTGACGTAATTGCCAGTTGTAATTTATTATCGTAGCAATTACAACACATCATTTTTCAAATTGTAAGAGCTATGAAACGTTATTGCGTCTGATATCCAAGCTGACATGGGACACTAAATTAAAAGATAAATAAATGATGTACCGATGGTATCGTGATACATGTTGAAGATGGATCCTCTTATAAACCACTGAAGGCACAATGAACACACGAAAAGAATACTTTACGCTAAAAAATCGCAAAAATATGACGGCATCACAACGCGCGCGAAATGTGACGCTTCTCTTCGGTGAGCAGATTGACTTCAGCGCCGCCCTTGGTATAGGATGGAACTAACGATTGGCGCCAATCATTTTCCTCGCAATTTTGAATACGAATTCCCGCAAGATTTAAATTTCACGATTGATGAGAAAGAAGTAAGAGTATGTAATTTCTGTTCAAAATTACTGTTCTGCATTACTAATTAATTGTCTATTCATAATGTAAGAGCAATCTGTAGAAATAAAGTAATCTCGTAAAGCAAAGCACACAGATAAATAATATATATACATGTTATGAAAGTATAGAAATTTATACTTTGTTTACCATTATAGGATACTATTCTATATTTTATTTACTATCGCTATTAACGTTGTAATTAATACGAAAATCATTCGGTATAGAGATAAATACGTAAAAATATAAAACTGTATCGTTTCATTTATAACATTATATCTGATTTTAGTTTTGATTGCAAACAATACCGGTACTTTATAATCTCGTGTCTAATTCTAATTTTGATTCCGAATATTGGTAATGCTTTATAATTTTGTATCTAATTCTAGTTTTGATTCTAAACACTACTAATAATGATATTCGAAATAAACGAGTTTATGAAATTTATTATTTTTATCGCAGAAAGACGATATTGTCTAAAAGGCATAGATGCACGAGTCAGTAAAATATTTATCCGTTTTTATTTCAAATCCACTAAAATGGTAATAGAAATTTTATCCTCGTCAAACTTAGAAGTTTCTGGTTCTCGAGAAACTCGGTATTCATTGGAGTTTCAATGTTTGCTTGCTCTTTCCGCAAACCAAGATGAATTACGTCGATCCTATTATAATATGTAACAATGAATGTTATGTGAAGTGAAAATTATTAATCGTCAGTTGTTCACAGAGAATTATAGGTCTTGCAGTGTCGCAAATTAAGCCGATATAATTAAAATACTGCGATGCACGTATAACACAAAAACAACTGCCTCAACTAACAAATACATCGGCGTACCAGCCTCAAAAAAGTATTTTGGACGAAATTTGTTAAAAATGTATAAATGACATAGTAATTATATAAAATATACATACATTGCATTATAAAGAAATTGAAGTGCAAAATACTTGCGCTCGAAAGAATTTATACAACGAAAATTACAATTTCCATAAATAACGAGACTGCAAAATAATCTATCGAAACTCAAAGCACGATACGTTAATCGCTTTTCCACGTTCCTTGTCTATTTATACTATATTTCTCTATTTACCATTACTATAATCGATATTCGTTCAACCGGCCAGTGCATTTACTTTTTATAATTAATATCAGTTTAAAAATAAGTTCCACGGTACTTATAAAAGCGATAAGTCGTAGACGTAATACGCGTTTTCTTCGTATAATCAATTAAACACCATTGATAAAATTTCGACGATTCTTGACAATAATTCGTAACATAGGTTTCGTTTTCGGATAAAATTATTTCGTATCGTAAGATAAATCGTACGATAGAAATCGAATAACAATTAATACATGACTAGATCTCTCAGTTTCTAAATTTAAAGGTAATAATGAGTAAACGGTGATTCCGCAAAGAGAAGAAATTGACGTGGCGATATCGAGCGATCGTCCAAAGTAAGCGAAAAACTTCCAATATCTCAAATATCTGCCAAGTGTACAAACAAGAGATAATAATGGTAGAAAGGATTCTATCGATTCTACGTAGAAAACGATATGTTTGTTTAGCAAGAAATTAATTCGAAATTACACGATTTAATAAAGAAAAGAAAATATCAATTTGTTTAATATTGTGTTTTATGAGAAAGAAATTAAATATCCTACTCTGTTCCAATAATAATTCTTTTCTTCCACGTCCACGTTTATTACGAACTATTCCTTTGTACCTATAATTGTTTATAATCTCTTGCACGGTGAAACGAGTTCCGTCAACAATTCCGTCCACTTGGAAAAAATTTTTTCTTCAAGATACAATTTCATAATTAATTTTTGCATTGAAACGACCGTCTCCAAGCACAACTATGCCCTCTGACGAATCATTTCTCGCACAAAGAATGCAAGTACATTAAATTCTCTCTATTACAAAAGAAAAATTTCAACAATTTTTGCGAAACGATCATTAACGATAAATAAAATAAAATATAAAGTAACAAAGGATCGGACAAGGAGCGTGAACGAAGTTTTTCATACAATTCCTTTTTAGGTAAGCTACCTGCAGGTTTAAAGTAAATAGAAACCGGCGAACTGAATATAAAATTCTCGAATTACTCCGTGAAGCATTTCGTGAAAGATGGTGGATTTTCAAAAATCGAGGTAAAAGGAGTGCTCGACAAATCGAAGAGCTTGGATAAAAAGTCGAAAATCCCCTAAAGGAAAAAATAATATACATATATATTATTCGCTTTCCATAATAAAATAAATAAACTCTGATAATAATTGAGTTTATTTGGAATTAGTAAGAGTTCAGAGAGCTATTTACACGTGACATGAAACCACGTAACTGGTTGATGAGATTTATGCAAATTATAATCATTATTTGTGGCGTAACAAACGTTCGAAACTAGAATTTCAAATGTGTTCCGGCTAAAATTAATAATAAAGTGATTGATCGTGTAGAATAAATAAATTACGTGTACAAACCGGCTAACAAGTTACGAGTGAAGTAGATACGCGTTCTTTTTATCGGTATCCCTTTCATTCGATAGAAATCGTCAATAGAAATCAGCAATCAGTTTAAAGAACCTGAGTTTTCACCAACGAAAAATCAATTCGCCGATATTTTCTCTAACCGATGAACATTTCCTACATGTCGCCACATCTCCGAGTTAGAACTCGAACCTGTGTTTCATCGATAAGCGATTGGGATGAACCCCCGAGTTCACTTGAAACTCCAATCCGAACTTCAAACGTTCGTCCGCAAAGTTTTTGGAAGCTGCGCGCAAGAGCTTTCCAAGTAATATGGGACGTGCAATCGCAGATTACTTCGATAGTACTTTGATCATACTTTCTTCCAAACTTGCCACCGTACACGCGACACATTGGATAACAGCTTCGCTTTAAATGAATCTATTCTTTGGCTTCGCTGTTATCTAATAAATGTCTAAATAAATCTCATTTATAAACACTGTAATTCGAAAACAAAGAAGTAATTGATATTTAACGTTCGTTGATTTTTCTCCGACGTTCTTCGATTTTCCTACCTCGTTTTATATGCTCGTCGAGCATTGTACGAACGTAAATGTACGATTAACGTGCGCGTTCGTACGTACGCGACGGGTTAAAATTGATGGAAAAGAATCAAAAGTGACCGGTTCAAAATATATTATACCGAATGGAGTGTTCCATTTTTCATAACGGCTTCCGAGTAGCCATCCAACTTTTCTAAAGGATTCGACTTTTTTCGTATGACCTGACGTATCTTCACGACCAATCCATTCGATCTTACTGGGATTTTCCGATCGCCGATGTAATTGTAGAATTTTATTAAAAGCTTTATATAAACGTACATTTAAAATCACGCGAAACTTTGTTTCACGAATGAGTTTCTAGTTCCTTGTTAATTCGACAAAACTTAGAATAATATACGCAGAGCGATAGAGAAACTAACGATTTTACCTCCTGAAAATTCCAAGTAACGAGAAACCGTCGAGTTAGAAATATTTCAATAATTTACTGAGAGAGAGCAAAGTACATGTTTAAAAAACGCCGTGGTAAAGCAACGACGTAATATTTAGGATGGAAATACGAAACGGATACTTATCAGAATAGGAGCGAACCAAGAGGACCAGGATAATAGATAGTGTACCTGCGGAGTGGCCATGAACTCCCATAGGAAATTAAACTTCAGCGTGAAAGCGAACCATCAAAGAGAAAGACAAGCTAAATGAAACGGTTTCCTCCGCGTCTATTTTTATTTGACCGTGCAATGCATGATTTACGACTTACGATGCAATTGGAAAATTATTTCCGATTCTATTTAGACGTAATTTTATCGATCAAATTCACATCGTAATTAATCGATATCGTCGCGGAAACTTGTTACGTACAGAAAAGACATCCAGAGAACACAATTGTAGGATTCTATTTATTTATTTAAAATGGATTAAACAGGAACGATGCTTATTCAACGTGAACTAAATACAATAATATGCTATAATTAAGACAGCTAAATAGTCAATTGACAACTCTCGTCAACACGGTTCCAACGCTCTCTTTCACGCGGACCATTCTCCTCGACAATGCTGATGTTACGTAAACTTGTGACTTGGATGATAAAAAAAAGAAGGTTGAGCCGTAGCACAACTCTTAACTTTCTTTTATCAAACTTTATTATAATTTAACGATTACAGTAATCTTACAGAGGTAGTATAACATACTGAATCAGAGAAAGCCTGAACAAGAACTGCCTGAGCTTGCTCAAGTCTCGGCTTATATATGTTTCGCTTTGGGGATGTTGAGGGGCTTGGTGTAAGTTATGACGATAAGATGATAACGTGTGCAAAAGAGTCCGAAGATCGGAGAGGAAGTCTTATCTCTGATGTAGATTAAGATGTGACCGATGTCACACTGACAACACTCTGACTTCTCAACTAACCATTGCCTGTTAATTCCTCTTTCTCCCTTAAGCATCCCTTTGTCTTTTCTCGTAGCTCCACCACGTACGTGTTCGTGATAGGCCTTTTTTCCGCGTAATTATTTGACCGAAGGACCGACGACACGTTGATGGACCAGTCAGCACTTAGGCTTTCTCGCGACATTGTTTATGGTTCACAATCTGTCCACGATACTACATTATCGATGCCTTCTGCTAATTATTTGCGAATTCTCTTCTTTAGCGAAGGAACTTTAGCTCGCTATTTTAAGCATTAACCGTAAGTAGACGATACAAAACTCGAGATGAAATATTCGATGATCCATTCCATCGGTGAAGAGAACGTAATCTTCGAGGAGCAAACTATAAAGTGTGAAGATTAAAATGATCGTCGATAAGCACGTAGCGTCGAATCTCGAAGCGACAGAGTGATGCACCGGCGTGTTGAACCGCGACCGCAACGAGTGGTCGTGTGTTCATCGTTCGTAAGCGCGTAACCCGTGCACGAGTGGATGCGAGGTTTGGTAGGTCGTTGGAAACGGCGAACGACGAAGGTTGAAGAGAAACGGAGAAAAGCAGAGAAACGAGACAGCCGCGTTTGCTGCCTTGCAAGGCGCGCGCGTATCCTGTTTAATTAGCGAACAAATTAAACGTCGGGGCAGCCGCATCCGACATGGCCACGTAATTAGAGGTATTATAAATTAATTATAACGCCGTGGTGCAGCCAGTTTTGCGGGATTCAATCTTGGAACGAGGTCGGCATTGCACGCCAAACGAATGCCAAACAACTTACGCCGGTGCCAACCTCTTTCTACGCGCCATTCGCCCTTTTCTACTTTCCTTCCCTTTGCTTCGCTCCCTATTTATAGCTTAATAACGTAACTCTGTCATAGCTGACCAACTGTCATTTCTATTTTCGATTCATCGGTATCCTCCGGGTCGTCCTTCGCTTCTCAAACTTTCGTCATATACATATGTATTAGTTTGTCCGAAAAGTTTCTTTCGTTTCATAAGGTGATAATAGACGAACAACAATTTCTGTTTTATATTATTTTATTGAATTAGGTGTGATCCATTTCGTTCTATTTCTATTATTATGTTCGTGCATAATTCAATAAACTGATATAAAACAAAAAACATTGCGCGTCTATTATTTCCTTATAAAACGAAAGGAACCTTTCGGACAACCTAATACATTTCCAAACTCGATTTATATTTTCGAAAGCGAAGCGTTGTATTTTATATTTTCGACTTATTTCGCCACGTACAATAGTCCTGTAGCCGCCCATGGTCGTAAAAGAGTTTCAAGTTGAAATGGAAAAAATTCAAAACTGGGGGAGATCCATACTATCGTGCCCTTGAATACTAACGTTGTTTTGGGTTACAAGGCCTAGATTGTTATTGCTGTTTCTTGTAATTTTCAGCTAGACTTACGCAAGAAGGTTAACTTTTTCTGCTAACATACATTTAATATAAATCTATGAACGTGCTTCCTATGATATTCTTTTGGTATTGTAGCATTGAATGAGAGAAGATCAAATTGGCATACACTATACTGTACTTATACTTATTTCAATGTATTTTGTTATTATTCATCCATTCGTTTCTTTATCAAACAAGCGTACACGTTAATCGCCTCAACCCCCTTACCCTTGTGCCATGATTGTACAGTTTTTCGTACACACACTGACCGCATAACGCTTCTCTGTCTGTGCGTGCTGATAATGATTGACGGTCGACTGGATTACAGCGCCGAACGCAGGAAGGAAAGCAAAACGGAAGGATCAGATGGACAATACGATAGACCGACTTGTCCAACGCTTCCGAAATACGTCTGCGATACGATATGTGCGATGTCACGTGTCGATCTGGCGCCATGCGTTTGTAAGAATTATACGAAAATCGATAGGCTGAGCGATGGGTTGAGACGAAATTGGGTGTTCGTAAATTTAAATATTCGTCGATGCAATTGTTTTGCGAATTACGATGACCGGACGAGAAATAAAATGACGTATAATTGTGTAGTATCATGGACAAATGGTCTAAGAAATATCGGATGAAACATAAGCAATGTCGCCAGAAAGCCTAATTGCTGACAGGCCCATCAACGTGTCGTCGGTCCTTCGGACAAATAATTACGCGGAAAAAAGGCATACCTGACCATGGCCACGAACGGTTGCGGAACACGTACGTGGTGGAGCTACGAGAAAAGACGAAGGGATGCTTAAAGGAGAAAGAGGAATTAACAGGCAATGGTTAGTTGAGAAGTCAGAGTGTTGTCAGTGTGGCATCGACCACATCTTAATCTACATCAGAGATAAGACTTCCTCTCCGATCTTCGGACTCTTTTGCACGCGTCACCACCTTATCGTCATAACCTACACCGAGCCCCTCAACATCCCCAAAGCGAAACATATATAAGCCGAGATTTGAGCAAGCTCAGGCAGTTCTTGTTCAGGCTTTCTCTGATTCAATATGTTATACTACCTCTGTAAGATTACTGTAATCGTTAAATTATAATAAAGTTTGATAAAAGAAAGTTAAGAGTTGTGCTACGGCTCAACCTTCTTTTTTTTATCATCTAGGTCACAAGTTTTCGTAACATCAGCATTGTCGAGGAGGATGGTCCGCGTGAAAGAGAGCGTTGGAACCGTGTTGTCGAGAGTTGTAAATTGACTATTTAGTTGTCTTAGTTATAGCACATTATTGTATTTAGTTCGCGTTAAATAACCATCGTTTCCTGTTTAATTCATTGTAAATAGATCTATCGATCCATAAAAAAATCCTACAGTAACGATCGTGGGAATTGAAAAATACGTACATCCGTGTTACAAGGTCGATAATTGCTAAAAACGATATTCTTTAAGGAGAGAACGTATACGTATATCTCGAGGAAAGTGCAACTTAAGCAAACCGTAAACAAAGCGTAATTTAGGCAAGCGTAATTTATCATTTAAAAATCACAAAATCGCGTATTTCGAGAAACGATTTCAATTTCCATGAAATACGTCTTTCCACCAGATTATTATTTTCAAGATTGCTTGTGAATCAACTTCTATAGTTGTTTAAATGCTAGAAATAGGAAATTTTCCTGACTGTAGATTTGTCAAGAAAAGAATTATTTTCGTAAATTCAATCGCATAGCGGACAATTTCGAAAAAAGGTCGGATAATTCCATCCGCCTCAAGACAATGGAATCGCATCGACTCGATTCCCTGGAGACTCGCGTATTACCGAAAGGGTGGAGCTTAGAAGTCTCCGTCACAGAATAGAAACCGATTAAGCGAAACAACCAACTGACTGCACCTGTTGATATTTCCCTAGCCACTGCACACCCGTATCCACCTACGTGTACACACGTGTACATCAACGTTTCTCAAGCCTCGTTCCGCGAAACGAGCAATACTTGAAAAAATAGTGTACGATTAGCCGCGAATCGACTCTCGTTCCATTCGAATTCAACAATTATTCGTCGTATCGACGCTATCTTGCGCAATCGAGCCAATTGTTATTACCGATATCGTTTTGGAAATCACTGGTTACAAGTTAACAATATCAGCAGTCCGATATCTACGAATCCGACGATGTTAACTCTAACACCGATCGATACGTCTTTGTTCTATGGATTTTTTTAATGTTTCAATTCTATAATAAAGCTAAACCGTACGCACATACACGTACTATCAATTTTGTCCTATAACGTCGACTGGTACAAACTAATCGATATTCCATTCGTTTCGAAACATTTTTCGAAAAATACTGCAAAGCTGTCACGCGACAGATTTATACAAAAGCAAGTATAGGACGTAGGACGAACCGGTGTGCGCGTTCCGCCATAGTTTAACGCAACACGCCGTAAAGCCAAAATTAATCGAAACGAATTCTCTTAATTCTCATTGGCGATGCAGTGCCAACAAACGTTATTCGTAAACTATTGTTGTGTGGGAACGCTATGCATCGATGCCTCCGCAATATTCGTGTACCTATAGTACCATATATATAGTAATACGAAACGCATCGACAAGGATACAGCGTATATAAGGTAAAATTACATCGGTATATTGGATTATTGAAAATCTTTCGTCGACCCAGTTAATCTGTAATACGGCGATAGTAGTGGCGGCCAAATAAACGAAACCGAGTGAATAACGGTGAAAAGATCATTTACGCGACGAGCTAACAAACGTCGGATAGATAGGTCTTACCAATGTTACGTTCGAGAAAATATTATCAAGGAAATCGAAAAAGACGAGTACTTTAAATTAATAATAATAAATTTCTCTTAGTTCGTGAGAAAAGATATTTTTTGTTGAAGTAACTTCAACAAAAATTCTACACCTCTTTTGTTGTATATCCGTGACCTGGAGACCGCTGTTACGAAGAGAATAGAATTTAATGAACCAAAAAATTCAAAATAAGCAGAAGTTCGTATTATTGTGCTCTTGAATATAAATTTTGTCTTAGATTACAAGTTCTAGAAACAAAAGAGCTATAAGTAGAAATCTACCAGCGACTAAGTTTGACCCCCACAAGAAAGCGCGGCGGACTTAGCGCGCCCCGTCGAAACGCGTCCACGCGTCTGCCGCGCCCTCGCCGGCCGATCCTCTCGGGATGGGAGTTCCGCACCCTCACCCTCTCCAATGCCTCTTTCCAAAGCATAACCTGCTCACAGAAGGAGGTCACGGCCCTCCTCCTTCTCTCGCTCATTAACAGTGCCTCGAGGATCGCAAACGGCAAGAGGTCCCATCCGATTTCCACGATGAGGTCGCGACGCGACAGCGTCCACGCTGGACAGTACTCCAGCGTGCGCTGCGCCGAATCCACGCTCGCATCGCAGTGGTGGTAACGCACGGTCGCCTCTTTCCCGATTCGGTGCAGGTATTCACCAAGGCACCCGTGTCCGGTGAGCACCTGCGTCACCCTGTAGGTCATGGGAGGCCCACCCCGTCCAATCAAACGTCCCAGTTTGGAAGGACGGCATCGAGGACCCATAGCCCCGGCGCGCCCGCTCTCATGTTGAGACTGGCGCGCCATCTGTCGAGCAAGGCCCGTAGAGCCCGAACCTTAACGTCGACGTCCACCGGGCCGACCCCGTCCGACAGACTCCGAGTGTGGAGATAAATCTCGCGACACTTCAGGGCCTGCAATTCGAAAATCCGGGGAAAATCCGGCGAGCACCGTCGCTACTGCAGCCGAAATGGTGCGGAAGCCGCTCGCTACCCTGATGGCCACCGTCCAGCCCTACTGCCCTTCAGGAGACAGCAGCGTCTGGCCATCAGGTCCTCCGCCCAGATCGAAGCTCCGTAGAGGAGCCTCGATCGCACCACGCCGGCGTACAGCCGGTGCACTCCGACACCGGGCCCGCCCTGCCGAGGCAGCAAACGTCCTAATGCGTCCGCCATCGCCTCGACAAACGATGCCAGGCGCTTGAAGTGAGCGCCGAAGGTCCAGTGGCGCCGAGGATCAGGCCCAGATACTTCATGCTGGTTCCGACCCCGATCACAGCCCCCTCCAACCTCAGGCGATAGCCCGCTGGAGGCGCTCGTGATCGGCCCTGCGGCAGAACCACATTGCCTCGGATTTCTCAGGGGACATCCTCATCCCCAATTCCTTGATCTCGGCGACCACGCAACCCGCCGCCAGCTCCGACAGATGAACGGTTCTGTCTCACGCCGTGCCACAGACCAGCACCAACGTGTCGTCGGTGTAGCATGCCACTACCGAGTCCGGGGGCACCGCGTCGTACGTGGCAAGAGGGGCGATTTAAGGTACATTTGCTCCACCTAATGGCCTTCGGCGGGTGAGCAGCGTCCCACCTGCTCCGGAATCGTTCTGGGGAGACGGGAGGGCTTAAAATGTGCCTCGTTCAACCTGAGACGAGCGACAGCCCCTGTCAGGCTTAGCTAATCCAGGTAGCAAGGTACTGGGTACCTTGTGCGATGGGTGGGCGTAATCCCAACCCCTATGACCCTAAGGGTGCCCGGGTACTGTATGGAATTTTCTCTGGGAGATGCACCCGTTACCAAAGATGATAATATTTGTCCATGATTCCAAAGAATATCGCCTAGGGTGTCAACAAGGGTTTCCATCCTGGTGCCACTCACTCTTCCGCACCCTACCCTGGTCAAGGCCGGTGCAGAGTGACGGGGAGCCCCACAAGAATGTGAGGTGAGTGGTCTTGGCAGATATGGGCCCACCAACTCCGAAGTTCTCCGCTCCGAATCGACATTTGGCAGGTGCCAAAGGCGCCGACCAGCCACCACCCGGCTATAGGAGAAGATCAGATTCATCGGGGTTTTCCAGGGCGTGGTCCTACGCCCTGACAACCCGTACCCGCCTCGTGCTTCCCTCTCCATTTTACTTGCTATCTCTTCTATTTCGATTCTATAATTTTACCGTAGAAGTGAACTTTCGATTCATAAAAATCTATTTTGTGCATTCTATAAAGTATCTATTATTCTAATACACTTTGTATCGCTATCTCGACGAAGCCTTTAATAGTTGTCTTATTTCCAGACATTTTTATGAGACGTATGACGTACTTGACTTACTCTTTTCAACAATTTCGCGTTCACTTTTATTCGTTGCCTTATTGTTGATCGATTAAATGAATCAAATAAAAGATTGAAAAATGAAATTCGATGGATCAAGTGGAAGCAATTATCGTTGCGATTTAATTAACCGTTACAGGGAATCTCGTTGAGCATTTTTTGTTTCGTCGACACAAGAAAAACATTGGTTTTGTGCGAAAGGACGCGCGGTGCACATGAGTGAAAAAACCAGCGAATCGTTGGCCGGACACGAAGTAGTAAAGGGAGGAAAAAGTCGGCCAGTAGAGAAGTCGTATAATGATCGTATCGCGTTAGGAGGTTGTTACCGCGAGTGGCGTCCACGCGCGAAAATCTTCTTTCCAGTATCGCTAATGAGATTCTGCATTTGTCTTACCTCAAACGGCTCCTTAAATCCAACGACCTTCAACCGCTGGTTTTATCAAATCCATTAATTAGTCGTTACCTCGTACCGATTAAATAGAACGGCATACAGGAAAATTGGTTGGGTGTTAAAAATGTATTGGGTTGGCAACTAAGTGATTGCGAATTTTATCATTAGATGGTATTGACAAAATGCGCAATCACTTAGTTGCCAAGTCAATACTTTTATTTTAAACGTAGAAAATGTAGGAAATTTGATTAAAACGTTACGTTACGATTAGTCTGCGTTTTCTTTTCTGTATTCGTAGAAGGATTTGGGAAGAGAAGCTGGACGCAGAAGGAAATCTATTTTCTCTGATTACTCAGCGTATATATCCTGCATAAAAAGTCGTCTGGGGAAACGAACCGGTTTTCTTCGTAACTTGTAGAAAAATGATGTCTACCGTGGTACGAGTCGTAGATATTTTTTATGCTATGTTTCGTAATGACGTTCCAGAAGAAGGGTTTCAAAGGGTCTGAAGTGATTCAGCCGTCTCATATTTACGCATAAACATAGGTACACTGGCGTATCTTTTATCCGAGTATCGATTATATTATTAACTCGCAATAAAGGGTCCGCTCGTTGATAAAAATATTTCCATAGCGACTCGGTGTTTAAAAATATCTCGTCTTGTTAAAATATACTTGCCAGTGTTTCCAACTACGAGTTTTACTTTGTTCATTCGTGGATAAGCACGCGCGTGCTATCATTAAATTCAGAATTTTTCAAACTTGACGAATGATGTATATGTCGATGCTTAGTACGTTCGGTCTACGTACAAACTTTGTACTATGTCGCAATTATCAAAAAAATAAAATACTGCTCTTCTAATTAAATATCAATTACGAATTTTACAGTTTACTGACAATTTTTGACAAATCACTTTTGATTCTTCGATCCTCCAATTTCGTTGCATCGAGAAAAGACAAATTACCTGCGATCTGCGAGGATTCTTCTAGCGTCCAATTGTTGTCGTATTAAAAATGGAAAAAGAGCAGCTTCGAAATTATCTTAGCCATTCGCCTTTTCTTGCTAAACAATTGGAGATTGTTGATTTTGTCGTGACAAGAGTGGACAAGACAATCGCATCGCGTAGCTTTCTTCTTGCGCGTGTGACATCGACATCGTCAAGTTTTCCGGTGAATCGATTCGACGTTTAACGGTTCGGCGTTGCAGTCTCGTCGCACGAAAGTCAAGCCAAACTTGCTCCTTATTGCTTCCGCAGCGATGGTCAAATCCGGTGGCGAGTAACTCGGTAAATTGTCAGACTTGTCGGCTACGTGGCGAATGAATTTGTAACAACGGCTATCGGCCACTGTTAGGGACGTGTTTCGACGCAATCAGTCGATCCGGTTGTATCGAACGTGCAGCTTTCCCCGCAAAGATACACACGCGCGATCCTTGTCTTTACCATTAACTCTGTCACGTCTATTTGCCACGTAATCCTGCTTTTATACGATTTCCGTGTCATGGGTTAATTTTCCAAAGGGTCTTATTTTTTACAGTTAAGAAATTTCGTAAGCTTAATACGGAGAAGAAGATAAAAAGTTACATGAAATACTTGCAATAATTTTCTCCTTAAATTGGCCGAGTAAATAGATTGCGAAACGAAGTATCGTAAATACGGCAAGGAGCAAATGATCGACGCAGATGGTGCAACGTCCAAGAAGAATCGTTCGTTAACGTTTTAAGGGGACAAAGTAAATCTTAAAAATTGTATGGCGAGAAACGATGGATC
Organism: Bombus terrestris; assembly: GCF_910591885.1. Lineage (NCBI taxonomy): Eukaryota > Metazoa > Arthropoda > Insecta > Hymenoptera > Apidae > Bombus > Bombus terrestris. Next base: position 1,337,665 of record NC_063279.1, on the reverse strand, counting down.
GATGATATTTCATTAATTTGAAACGATGGCTCGAAACGAAAGGCAATCTTCGTTTGAAATTGGATCGTCTCTCTGCAACTTGTGCCACGTACTCTGTCGTTAACGAATAGAAAATGTAAATTTCAGCGAAATATTAAAAAATTTAATCCAAGGTACGATCCGTATGAAATAAAACACGAAACTTCTTTTATAAATCATATTAAAATCGTAAGAAACAGCGATACGAAGAGAATAAACGAGCAGACTTGCCGGTGACGAGTTTTAAAAGTTTAAAAAGTACTTTTATCATTTGCAAGCATGTCATTAAGAAATACAAGCTGAGTAAATATGTAGCAGGCAAACACTCCAACGTCAGAACACCAATTTAATTTGTACCTTTTCTAATTAGCAGCTTGTTTGTAGAATTTACCCTCGTTTCTTGAGATTAAACGTTAAATTGTCATTTTGCCCCCATTGCGAACTGTGATTTAAACAATGAACGAATTTGTTTCTTAACCGTGTCGTAAGGAACTTGAAAGATATGCTTCTCCCACGAACAAGTATTCCTTGATTTATTAAAACAAGAGGAAATTATGTACTTCAATACGTTCGTCTTTTGTTCGTATCCTTTATCGTTCATTTATTTTTAAAATAATACAGAACGGAATTTTTATTATTGAAAAATAGCTTCGTTCGTGGCATTATTTCGAACGTTCCTCCAATCAATAAAAAACGAAATATATTCTAAATATCTAAAGTTTTGCCCATCACAGTTTCGATACGATTCCATAAAAGAAACTCGAAGAAAGTAGAAACAGCGGATGTTTTGACATGATTTCCCAAATTTGTATTCTATTCACCTACAGTTTAGAAGATTCCAAGTTCCAACGTTAAAGTTTCGAGTGACCTTATCGTTGGTCACAACACGTACGATCTTTTGGGACAACTTTCGCATAAACAAATAAAAATTTACAAAGCTTCTTCGTTGACGCTATAGATTTCCAAAGTGCAAAAAGATGCTTAAATCGATACTTCTAGAAATAACAAAGGTATAATTCTCTTAGAATGATCGATAATCAATAACCATAAGGAGATATTTTTGTGCTTTTTAGAATTCTCGTCCAACGACGAATAAAATAACTCTGCAAAATTTCTTCGTCGTTTAGTAGCTCCATTACGACGATGTACTCCTTTTTAATACATGAGGAAATCCTCATCGACACCCCCCGCTCTTCTGGCAAGCGGCGAGATAGTGTCAGACTTTACGGACCAGAACCCCACGGTGGACCGCCTGATGCTCAGCTGAGATGCCCCGGCACCTCTGTCGAATTACTGCCGGATCCTCCTCCTGCGTCTTCTCCTGTCTGAGAGAGCATTCCTTGGGTAGCGCAGGGCCGTCCTTGCAAGGAACCCTGCAAGGGTAAGACGCTCTCACCCTCTCCCACTCTGTTCGTTCCTTTACGAGCATTACGTCTTCGCAATATGAACGGACTACGAGCAACTCTTGTTGCATCAACTCTCAGCATCACTTTCAGAACTGACGTGGGGTCTTAATTTCTCGCCAGTCGCTAGCCATAGAATACGTGGGGCCTCCCACGTCGGATAAAATTGCAAAGTGTGCTGGGCCGTGTCCTCGCCTTCACCGCAATGGTGACATGTGTTCGTCGCTTCTCTTCCGATTTTCTTCAGGTATTCTCCGAATACCGCATGTCCTGCGGGCAGCTGCGTCATCCGGAAGGACAGCGGAAGCCCTCCGCGGTCCCTCCAAGCCTCCCAATTATTACGACATTGTACTTGCGCGTTGATTAATCGGGTGGTTGTTCCATCGTTCGTCGTAAATTTGCAACTGTTTTCGTTCGCTCGATTCGTTGCAAGAAATCCAGGACATTTACGCGTTTAAGTATGAATGTTATCTAAGCTGGTTTGCGATATAAGCAATATCGATCGAAATACAATTGGAATTATGAAAAATCATAAATATATCTTTTTCGACAAAACGTTATTGAAGGAATTACAGCAAAGATCGATAAGGAAAATTTTCTTCGCGTATCTTTTACTAAAAAGTGCTATTAATAAAATAAAATGAAATAAAAATACACTATTAATAAAATTACAAAAGCAGAATTTACGATAGATCATATTATAAAAGAATCGTATTTATTATTATTATTATACGTATTATCTCATCCTTGAAGAAACGTAGGGGGAATGGAGAAAATTAATTGGCATCAAAAGAACCATCTTTTTTGCCTTTATTATCGAAATTCTTTATTTTCCGTGTCTTGTAGCTCTATGTGTAGGTGTGCATGTGTATGGAGTAGGAGGAGGAGAGAGAAAGAGACAAAGTATAATCTTCGTTTATGCTAGAAATATCGAAATATTCACTTAACGAGATATACATTACGTGGCGACTTATCTTTACTTTTCTTTCTTCCTAAGACCACCTTAATTGAATAGGCAAATACAGTGGATAGGGAAAGTCGTGTGTAATGATTGTTTTTGCTTTTTTTTTCGTTTATTCTACGTATCCTAACTTTGTCGTCTTTTGTAAAAAGAACCTGTTCGGCTAAAAAGAAATTTGGCTGAAAACGATAGTCTGCTCCCCGCCCCTAATGCGGGAAAAAGACGAGTAAAAGAATTAACCCATCAAGAACCGAGCAGTGAAACAATGTGCAAGAGCGCAGAAAGTACCGGAGAACGAAAGCAAAATAACTTAGAACGTTGATTGTCCTTTGTCCTTTGCTAAATATATATATATTAGAACACTACGCATATTGGCAACGCCGGTGTTCAATGCAAAATTCCTTACAGCGCCACGAATGAGTAAATTTGAAGTTTATAAAGTTGTAGGATCTAAATGGAAAAAGAAATAGCGACCAAAAAAATATTACATAAATGCTTACAAATCCTTTTTATAATCATAATGTTAAAAGACAGAATTCAAATACAAGTAAACCGACCGCAAATAAATTTCAAATGGAATGTTGGCCCTTAATGGATTAAGAATAGTACCTTTTAGAAAACCTTTTAGAAAAGCACGGTATCGGGAAAGCAAGGGAGAACTTGAGACCCTCTAATAACAAATTCACTATTTTTGCCACAAATACATTCGAAAACTAGGCACATTTATATTCGCAAATCTTTCTTCCGATCTGTTTAACCGGAAACACCAGTATCGTCCTATATTTTACACGAAATCAAATACATAAAAAATAGAGCTTTCATTACGATACAGGCCGATCGTTTAGCGTTCGGTTACTCGCCCATAGCAATTAGAGAATAGAAGGTCGTGATAACGCACAAATCTTAAGAGTGGAAAAAGGAACGCAAGAAGTGTTTTCATTTTTTTTTTTAACCAGTCTTCAAATCGACAGTTCATTGTAAAATCATCGTGAAAAATTGAAAGTTTCGTTCAAGCATATCGCAGGTATACAAACTACTCTCGTTATTTGAGAAGCGAATCCGTAAAAAATCATTTACTTTTACTTACTACGCTTCTGTTTCAACGCGCTCTTCTTCTCCGTTTTCTTTGTAATTACAACCAAAGGGAAATTCGATCTACTTTGATCAAAGAAACACAGTATATTTCCTTTTTGTAAATTATATTATAATTTCGATGCAAAAGTAAGGAGAAATTTTGCTTAACATCTTTCTATCGTTAGTAAACTCCGTCATTTGTAAGATATCTTTTGAATAAATTTTAACAAATAACAAAAGAGCCAAGACTTCGATTTGCAAATTCGTGTATATTCAAATTTGTATTCGTGTATCTCATCGAACATCAATAACGATCAAATAAAGAATACACGCTTCGCGCGCTTTTTTTTTTTTTTTTTTTTTTTTTACAAAAATTCTCATTACTTCTGCATCTGCGAAAGAGTTCGTCTCGTTTAACAGCTAAGAAAAATGAGCATGGATTTACGGATAATTGATATAAACCATTAAATATAATTCGCTTTTAATCGATCTTATTACGTCAGTATTTCATCAGCTCTTTTAGTTTCTCTAAGAACTTCGAATGAGTTATATGAAAGAAAAACGAGAGAGATAATAGTAATTACTTCTATAATAATAAGAAAGAACGTAAGAACGTTTAATTTTTAAAAACGGGTACTACCAACGATATTTGTAGCAAAAATATACAGGCCACGTGGCTGCTTACAATATACGCTCCGCAAATTCTTCAAAGGAAAGAAAAACTTAACAAACGCGAGAGAAATAAAAAGTTATTTTTCTTCTTTTTTGTTTTTTTTTTCTTCTTTTGACAAAGAACATAACGGTTAACGACGTCAAAACAACCATCACTCAGTGTCAGTCAGGTGCGGCTGTACAAATCATTGATACCCACTGACAATGAGCTCATCGATTGTACACCTATACTTAAGAATCTAGATTTTATTACGAAACTGCTCGCACGAATTTCACAAACGATTTCTTGTTTTCTTTTTGCTTTACTTTTTTCTTCTTTTTCCTTTAATTACACCACGAAAAAGAAACTATTGACCCATGCTACTTCGCTCGATTATTCCAATAATTATATTTACGGATGCATCGTACATGCGTTATTGCCAATAACATATGTACCGCTTCATCTTCGTACCGTTGTTTTCTGAACAACCTCACAGACATAAACTGAGATACATATTATATTTTCCCGTGCAATTCGGTGTGTCGAACATTCAAAAAAATTAGTTACAATTATTTAAATTACACGATGAAAATATTATATTATTCGTTGAAATTCACGTACGTTTCAAATCCATATTTTTTTTTTTTTTTTTTTTTTTTTTTTTTTTTTTTCTTCCAATTTACAGATACAATAGCGCAGTGATCAAACGAATCGCCGTTCGAACGTGTTTCGTCGACTAATTGATACAAATTTGCATATGTACAACGTACGAAGATGAAACACAAGGAACGGAATATGTATATTTATATACACGAATCGGAGCATGTGTTATGAATGCATAATATGCACGCATGTAAATGTATATCTTTGTATAATATGACGTGTGTAGAGAGAGAGAGAGAGAGTGTGTGTGTGTGTGTGTGTGTGTGTGTGTGTGTTTGCGCGCGCGCTCATGTGCGTGCGTGCGTGCGTGCGTGCGTGTATACATGCGTGTGGTCGTGCGTGTATGTGTGTCTGTATGTGTGTGTGTGTGTGTGTGTGTGTAGCCTTGTAAAATGTACGTCGCGTTTCATGTACGTATGTATGTATGTACGAAACATTTCGCATAGACGTTCTGGGAGTGGAATCAAGATATATCGAGTATATGAAAAGCAATCGTTTTTAAAAATGTAGAAATTCGCTTGTTAATAAACGTATACGCAATAGTTTGGCCATCGGTCTTTGCCATACAAGGATAATAATTTTTATCGACTACTATCGTTAACTAGGGATGAAGTCATCGTGAAAAAAGAACCGGAAGTCCATAATTGTTTGTTTCTTTTATAGACAGGGGAACGATACCCGTTCGGTTAGAAGAAAATGTTTTCACGAAGAAAAACGCACAAGGATAGCATAGTCTCATAAATTTCAAATACATGTGCAATAATACATGTGTATATAATTTTTTTTTTTTTTTCTTAAGAAGCGGTAATTCGTTTTTCGCGATCCTAATGGTGCCTTTAATGTACGCGTGTTCGCTTGTTATGCCTTATCGTTTCCTTTAACTGGCCAGTGTAAACTCTACTGTGGCACAAAGAAATTTCGACGATTACTCGCGTAATTTCACGTTCAATGCGTCGTGTAAATAGAGCTTCGATTGCAAATAAATTGTCACGATATATATTTATGTGTATATATATGTATATAGAATACCACTAAAAATTCGCTTGAGCGTACGCCCAACATACAGACCAAACCTTTATATCAATCTCAAGCACACATCAACCGCTTTGTAAACGATATAACAAAAGTAGCTTAACAAACGAAGCACACAACCAAATGACGAATCCTACATTGTTTTGCGTATTTTTAGTTTTAAATTTAAGAAAAAATAATACGGACTTCGAAGAACATTAGAGTTTCGAGAAATTAACACACGAACGTGTATCTGTACATCTATACAACCCTTAACTGTGTAGTAGTAGTCAATTATGTTAAGGAAATACATACTACCTAGTATTGCTATACGATTTCTTTATTTATAAGAATGTTTGACAATTAAAACGTAAATTATAAAATATTTTGCAGAATGCAACCTCGAATAAAGTTTAGTTAAAGATTAAATATGAATAATTAGAAAGCGGACAACGTAAAGCATTAGAAATATATACGTTTATTATTTTAATATCTAACAAAATAAAAATGTAAAAAGTTTCTACTTGATAAAAGAAAATATATAATTTCATTAGTCTGTTAAATTAAATCATTCGTGAATAAGATATTTTCATAGTATGTAGAATTTTGCATAGTATGTAGAATTACAAGTAATACTATAACCTCTAAAGCCTCATTGTATGTGATGTTAATTTTCTTAAAATCATATACTATCTCGAAATACTCTAGAACTGTGATGATTTAGTTGTGTGCTCGTTCACATTACCGAATCATGTTGATCAATGAATGAAAGCATCGAGTAAATACAAAAGGTAATAGCAAAATTCGCTTTACCCCCAGAAACATCGCTATTCTCATATCAGATTCGTTTACTGTCTACTTTTAACAAATGTATATGTCCAAACAAACTTACTTATGAATTGCACAATGAAAAAATTAAGATACAATAAGATAGAATGGAACGAATGAAAGCTCACAATGATAAAAAAACACTTAGAAAAATTGTCAATATAACTATCTAAGTTGATAATCGTCGTGTTCCCTCTGTTGAAAGAAAGGAAGCACGGATTGCGCAAACGCATTTTCACAGAGAATGTTTACACTGTTTCGTACGTACGTACAACATGTGTACTCACGAAAAGAGAACTAAGATTAATGTTATTTGGAATAATTATGATCCTTAGTAATTCCAAACGTAAGAATCAATTCCAGATAAAAATGATTACATCTCACATTCACAAATGCGATTGGCGATTTAATCACTAATTACTGAAAAATCTATGCATACATAATCAAACACTTCACTGTTTGCGCGGCAGCCTTTTCAGCTATAAATGGAATTATGCATTAGATTAATTCAGTATCTTAAGTTACCACCTAGTTAATGTTGTGTTTTGTGTATCAAATCATTATCGTAACAATTATTTGTTGGGCACACACCGAATTAAAGTCTCAGCTGTAAGCACGCGTCAAACTTTTCTTTCTCCGTGATTCATGTTCATTAGCCATCCTCTTTTGGAGGGGTAAACCAACCTATAAGAATATATAACAACATAATACCATGTATATAGATATTTCAGAAACAAGTATTTCAGAAAGAGATGGAAAAACATACGTCAAAAGTAAAAGATTAAGAGCCACGTGATACAAAGATTTACTAACATAACAGAATCTTATAGGATTGTATCGTTAAATTCCAAGTTAGGAATGCAAATAGTAATATAACGTATAAATAACGACGTTATATTAATGAAAAAAAAAAAAAAAAACGAAAAAAGAAAGGAAAAAGTGGAGCAGCATATGTTTCTAAAATTATTATCTTTCCCAAATTATTTCAGCCAATATTGTTAAAGAAACACGTATTAAAAAACATATTATATAATAACGATAATGAAAAATTCATCATTTAAATAACGCTAAACATTAAACTCATTATCTTCTCATCGAATATTCTTCCTATTGCAAAAGTTTGACATACACGATGAAATGAGAAATAAAATGACCGTCTTACCATTTTTTTCATGTATTTGTACAAGAGACTTGAATGACTGTTGTGCACGGGCTAGACTGTATTGACCTTGACCACACACTTTGCTAGCACTACCTGGTCCTTGAAATTGTATGCGTGCTTTTCCCTTTACTAGTGTTGCTGAAATCTGCATAATGACTGCTTCCACTGTATAGGCTGAACTCCAACCTTGTTTCGTTAAGAGTTCCATGCAAATTGCACCTCCTATAAGGACGTAACCACCAGAGATCATGGGATGCACAACTCTGACAAATGGGGGTTCGAATGGGTAAGTTTCCTGCAATCACAAGAATAGAGAATTTTTTCTTAATTTTACAAAATCAATAACCTAAATATCAATATCATGCGAATTAACAAAATTTCCAAAGTATTTACCAAACTACATTGATATCATATGTAATTAAAACATCAAGATATAATAAACAGATTCTTAAAAGTGATGATGTATTACTTATTATCTAAAACACAACTAGAATCAATAATTTTGATTTACACAAAATTCATACAATAAAAACGCCTGCAAATTAATGACATACCTTAAAAAGCATGTTAAGGAGAATACTGTCTTTGCCTTCCTTTTCTTTTAGAAGTATGAGATCGCTGTGTAAAGGTGAATCAGGATCAACACACATCAGCCTGACATTCCATTCATACAAACTGTCATTTACTAATTCTATGCTGTACATTCCTACAACAAATTTAAGTAAATACTTGAATATGTCAATAAATCTGCATTTTCATTTTATAATATGATTATTAAGCTGTCTTAATACAACTATAGAATGAAAAACATGTGACTACCTTTTTTGAAACTGTCACTCCGATAAATGTCGCGCAATTCTTTCATAAGTCTGTCTGTGGCTTGCACACTGCCACAGACAGATCCTTTTAAGTAATCTTGTCTTTGATTTTGTCTCAACCTTTCTAACGTTGCAAGATGTTCCAATTCTATTTCTTCACCCTTAAAAATTCAATTCGTATTAGTATAAATCAATACAAGTATAATCTACGTATTAAAACAATTATTTTATTTAATATTACTTTATTTACCTTACTCTTTGCATTGGCATCTCCTTCGTCCATATCTAAATGTAGATCTTCTTCCGCATCGCTTTCTTCATCATCATCAATATCTTCTACATCTTCAGCTTCCATCCTTTGTGCCGCTGCTTCGTTCGATCCTCCTAAACGTAACGGATCCAAAGCTGTCCTTAACCGTTCAACATCGGGTGGTTCAGGTAATGAGTGGAGTCTACATAATTCTTTCAAGAGAATCCCAACTTGATTAATGACATGGTTGTCACGGCCTGTAGTAGTACTTAAAATTTGTACCGCATTTGTAACACTTGTTTCCTCTGATTCCGCAAACCAAACTGGTGGTGTAGAAGGATAGGTTTCCTATGACATTCATTAGAGTTCATATAATCACTTTATAGAGCAAAACCGCAATAATCATAATTTAATTTTTATTATATGTAATATATGTAATGATATATTACTTTACATAATATTGAATAACAATAATGAATATTTATATAACATATTTCTATAAACTTGATATTTTTCAATATTGCAATTAACTACATTATTCAAAATATGTTATAATTTTCCTCGACGTAGTTCATTTGTTATTTCAACTAAAACAGAAAATTGTTTAAATATAAAATGAACTACTACTACTTTAAAGTATGTGTACAATAATAAAATCCTCTAACAAATTAAAAAATATGTTTACCAATTGTTATGCATATAAAAATTACTGATAAAAATTAGTTACTTAATTGGATGTTTAAAACTGACTCATAAAGTAGAAAATATTTTAAGATTCTAAAAAAAAAAAAAACTGTAGTAAGAAAGATAATGGACATGAAAATTCTTAAATTGTAAAATAGTTGTGTTCGACGATAATTCGTGAAATAAAAGATTACATTAAAAAGCAACTATAATACACGGCGAATGTTTATCGCGGTCGTATACACGATATTTAAATATGGATTTATCGGCAATTGCAGTTAGCTCAGCGTCGGTGCACGTCCATGCATGTGCGTAACAGAAATCACATATTATTAATTAGCAATACCAGACCATATTTTCTCAATGAAACAAATGAACAAAAATTATCAATTTTGTAACAAACGAATAGATAAAACAAGAACAATAATGCGTTTCGCTAATATCTATTTGAATCAAATTTTTAAGTCCAACATTTGTTTTGATACACGCAAGATGAGAAGATAGGTTTGAATACGCTCGAATTGTAAAAACGCTAAATAATTTTATTCACAATCGACCTTTAATGAAAGAAAAGACAACTATTATAAATTTCGACTTGCATTCGGAGCTCCATAACAAAAGAAACACAGAGCTCAAATTCTTTTTAAACACACGCGATTATACGCGATGACTTATTGTTTACACAGGCTGATAATAAACTTTCTGCATGGATCCGAATCTAAAATTAATCGCTACAAATTAATGAACTCGACTCTAAATAACATAAACCGAGTAAGGAATAAACAATTATTTACTTTTAGCATTGATATGTTAACTATCATAATTTCGGAGTAGTCAAATGAAAATTGAAAGTAATTTCATAATAAAAAAGCGAACGATGATGGCAACGATGGTAAGAGGAACGTACATACATGGATATGCTCATTGTTATCTAATTTATCTATAAATATTATCTGGCGTACACAAAATTAGTAAGTAGTTTGGTAATCGTGATATAACTGTCTAAATGACACCGATTCTAAACGAATGACTTGTTTGTTGCAAATTGCAAACACAAAAATGGACAGAGAGAACAGATACCATTACGAGGGGCTTACCCTCTATTTGTGACATACATTGACCTCTAGCGCAATATTAATTCATCTGAAAATCTCCACGGAAACTAGCTGATTGAGGTGAGAAAGGATCGATCGTAACTACAACAAAACGTACAGAACAATAAGAAACTATGGAGAGGACAATGCGTACATGATAGACACGGTATACGTGCTCCCGAGCATGGCTCTTGTCAAAAGCCTCAAATAACAACACGACTGTTATTGTTTCTTTGTCCGATCGGTCGTAGACAGCGACGAAACTTAACACGCTATCCATATAAAAATGAAAATACTGTCGATTGTTCCGAATCGATTTACTGTCTCAAATCGCATCCATGCTTGGTACACTTACTGTAATATTGGCGTGTATTTCGTATTTCTTCCCATTTTTACCGACGAACCTGCAGCTGAGTTCGTCCACACTCGCAGACATTATCTGAAATCTCTCATGGCTCTTAGGGAAGACGGACTCAAGAGTTTTAATCTCCTGCTTAAGGGTGTTCAAACAAGCCATTTGGGGGAGCGAACGAACGTGCCGGACCCCAAATTTTTCGGCGGTGCTTGTTCCAAAAAATACAGCAACCCGAAAGAAACACGACGTACCCGATGACTGCCCGACAAAATGGCGACCGCAACTGACCAATTCGGCTAGTCTCGTACAATTTCGTCCTCTCTCGTCACAGATGGCAGCACTGAAACATTCAAACACTCATGACGTCTTTCCGGTACAGCTGAGTGCCGCTCAACGTGTTGTGGCATTTAAAACGAAATCCGGATAATATACAATTGCTCACGAAAGTATTCGTACGTTTATAAAAATGTATTATCAATATATTATTTATTGAAATTTCGTTAGAACGGTAATGAACATGACTGTCAGAAATATATTAATAAAGTTCAAAATAAATCTAAAAATTTGTAAAAATATAATCACATATTCTTTATATTTAAAAACCAATGATTAAGTATCTTATTAGTTGTAGAGTTCCGAAAATAATATTATACTTGTACTTGAGATTACTTAAAATATACTATACGTACTTAAAATATTAAAAATTCGGTTTCTAATTAATCTCGATCTAAACACTTAAATATTGTATTAATAAACTCTACCGATCGATCTAAACTATACCGATTATACTATATCAATAAATACCAATAAATCAGAAGTTAAAATGATCAACTCAACTTTTTATCAATTCCATAATTTCATTACATGAATACATGATTAATATTAAATTTTCAAGAAACAAGTAATTTATTTCCGTAAGTTCATTCATTGCAAAGAAAATGACATAAACGATACTAAATTCTAAAATAAATTTAAAAAATAGTATTTGTAACATCGTTACCTTCTTCTGTTTTTCATTTTATGGAGTAGATCAGTGCAACTTCTGATTGACTCAAATGTAAATCTTCTTTTTAGTCAATATAATGTATTTAACTTTAACATAAAATAACCAACACTCGTTAATTATATCATGAATTTATTTGAAATGTCTAGTATGTCTAGTTCTTATGATCTATATGTACAGATGATAGTGTGATAAAGTATAATACACGCATATTAACATGTTAACAAATAAATGCTCTAATCTAACATACTAAAAATAATTAAGTTCTAATTTTTCGACTGGGCCCACAAATTTCTTCCTTCTTTTTCTTGTAATTTCAGAATATAGTGCATACTACATTCTATATACTTCATGGGACAACATGAAGCAATTATTAAAATAATTCAAGAAATTCTTCCAACTTGGATATTTATTTACCAGTTTGTATTCGTATTCTCTTCAGTGGCATACATCCTTTTGTAATAATATTTTTGTTCTTATATACTTATATACATACATAAGAAATAATTACTATTTATTTATAACAGCGCTCAATATAACACAAACATATTAGTACAAGAAACATTGTTCATATTGTACTTAATTTATTAAATAAAGTATCCATGATGCACGCGCTTAAAATTAAAATGAGCTAAAATGATACTAATTGCAATTGTATTTCCTTTTCTCTTTCTAACAATAAGTTTCTTTTTACGAAAGTACAAAAATCAAAACCCGACATGTTAAAAGACGTAAATAATAAATATATTATTTTACATATTGTACAGACGTTTTTCACTGAATGCTTTTCGTGTATGAATTTCTTGGGTTATTTTTTTATCATTTTTTTCGTTAACATTAGAAAAGAGTAGACACCAGTCCGTGGTACATAGTCTTTTTAATGGCAATAGAATCTTTGAAGTCGTGATATGACTAAGTGTAATTTATAAATAACAAAATATACCATTTCCACCGTAACAGGATGCCTAAGCCTTTTTTATTATATGAAAATCCATAATGGTCAACATTAATTTATCACTAGAATTATTTTCATACATATACATATATATACACATGTTTCTTTCTTTGCATATACATAGCTTTTTCTGTTTCATGTAATAGTAAAAGCGAATGTGAAAGTTAATCAGTCAATAATATTAATTTAAGCCTCTTTTTTTCAAAGTCAGGATTAGGAGAAATAGCGTACTTACACCCAAATTCGTTTTTCTTAGTTACCTTCCATTTAATTAAACGAATTAAAAAACATGCACGTAAACGGAAATTATATTACATAATTATCTCAAATAATTTTACTTCCGTACCTACATTATTTTTAAAGCGGAAGACCATCTCAGGTGGCTTTATATGTTTAACAATTTGTAAGTTTTCTAAACTTTTTTTCTGCGATACTTGTTTTCATATAAATAAATGTTTTATATACATATACATATATAAAATATATTATATATATAATTATTAATATATATATATATATATAGTATTTAATTAATTTAATTAATATATATATACATATATATATATTAATAATTTATGTTAGCTTTATGAAATATGTTTTAATAAATAATAATCATGAAATTTGCTAATACAAAAAATAAGACAATTTATGCTTTACATAATATAAATTTGTATTTTTTTACATAACTTTCTACATAATTAATAATTATTTTGTTCATTTTATAAAAAATAAAAGAAGCCAATTACATCCTTTAAATGATTGTATTCACATTTGAAATAGTTATAAAGCCTTCACAAACACTGGTAGTAGATATCTCACCAACTGTTAATATGTGTCATATTTTTAATGATATTCTAAATTGCATTTCTTTTTATTGACTTAGATATTTACACAGACAATACTTGAACAAAATTATTTGCATCACTGTGTACGGTGTCTCTGATAAGTGAACTTTCGAAAATAGAGTTTTCCAAGATTCTAAACTTAGAATACTTTTTCTCTAGTAAGATTCACTAAACTTATGTCACAATTTACGTTAAACCATTGTTGTGAATTAGTAACAGTTTTAAATTATTTTTCAGCAATTATCATGATACATATTAGTAATAACTAGGAACTTGAAGAAGCATTACCTCCGTCTCTTTAAATATACAAATGCCAAATCTTTTTGATATCCGTTCAACGTGCAATATAAGCAAGTTCAAACAACCACTTTCTTGCATTTCGCATCTGTTATTGAGTTATCGCATGGCGGCACTTTCTTTCTCCGAATCACATTAATATTAAAACTTTCATTTTATTTATAAAGAAATACTATACGTAAGATACTTTATAGTAGAGGTAGAAAAATAAAATGAGGACAAACAAAGAAGAAAGGAATGGTCTTGTGTGTGTGTGATAGTCACAGTATTTATATTGATCGTTCGACAACTTCCAGTTGTAAACGAAAAATCTTAAAGAAAAGTATTAATAATCTTAATATGTAAAAGCATATCTAAATTGCCAACTGTGCAACACTAGTTTTATACATCTCAGTTTTATTTACAAGTATTCTTTCGTCGATAGATACACTTTGGAGAAAGAAGTAGCTCACAGTATGTCACAGATCCCTTGTATTCTAAAAGGTAATCTTCATTTGCGTGCACTCTTTCTGGCACATGACGTCAATACAGAATAATCTGGTTTACGTTTCTTCAGGGCATATAATAATGCTGACTTGTTACATTGGAGTAAAGGAAACGGCTTTTTTTAAAATGCCGAATGATAGTAATCATAAGTAGGCCAGTAAGGCTGTAGCCAGTCCTAGCTGGTGCGTTGACGTTTTTTGGCAGGGTGTTCTTCAGAAGAATGTGCAGGTGCAGGCATTACCATCTCACCACCTCTATTAAACATATATTTCAATTGAGGCATGTATTTCATTATACTTTTTACTTGTATTAATGGTAGTTCTTCGTTTAAAGATGAACACTTCCCTGCTTCCATTAACATTTTCATTTGTAGCCTTTAAAAGAAAGTATCTTAAATTAAAAGTTATTTACATCAGTCATAATGTGAAGTAAATGTACATTCCTACAAAATATTTTAAGGTAAATAAAAAGGGATATACTTGCAAAATTCTTACTATTGGTAAAGTTAAGAGCATTGTGTACAGACATATATGCAAAAAATAGTACTTTTTTACCTATTTCCTTGATATAAGTCTATATGCAAGACATCTGTTAGGACTTGTCGACAGCTATTAATGTCACATATAGGAAAATACTGAGCCACGAAGTCAGGAAGCGTCATCAGTAATTCAGAATATATATATGGCTTGAAATTAATACAAGGTACCATTTTGTCTTCTACAAGCGCTTTCTGAATTTGATAAGGTTGAACTTGACAGGTTGATATATGTGTTTCTGATATTGGGATCAGTGGCTTTCTGCCTCTTGAATCCCTGAAAATAAATATTTCAATACAATAATAAAGTATTTATTTATTCCCTTTAAAGTAGTTTAGTTCCTATTAAAAATTTAAATATAATATGATAATATGATAAAGTAAACAATGTCATACCTGGAACTATTATTACTACCATTAACTGGTATTAATGGTGGTGGATATTTCGCATGAGATGTGTTATGTACGGATGGTGTATGCCTTTGTGGGTGTAATAGCGTAGATACCTGAGTAGGTGACGGCATCAGAGCTTGTACTTGTTCACTTAAACCTAGCATTTGAGGGTATGTACTTGCTGTAACAGCATTTGGTACACCTAAAGTAGGCGTAGTATATGTTGATGTAACCCTAAAATGGAAACACTCTATGATAAATCTTAAGGAACATACAAATTAGGAAATATATATGATCAACTATAATTATGTAATTTACATGAACTACAGTACTTAATAAAGTTACAAAATGTTTATGTAAGATACAATATTGTACAGAAAATCTACACATTGTTGAATAGTTTGGGAAACTTAAAAGTGTATACTAGTTTAAAAGAATATAAATAGAGAAATATGTACATGAGATATTAATCATTGTAATCAGATTCCCTACAAAATGTATATATTGATTTACTATATTTATGCTTAAATGTATAATAGCATCAAGAGTATTTTATGTATTATACAAATTTCAATATTTTATTAATTAATATTTTAAACAACAAATAAATAACAACAATAAAAGATTAACATAGTTTATTGTTTAAATAATAAAGAAAAGTGTACAAATCAGTCATATATGTATATAATAATAATAATAATAATAATAATAAATACAAATTATTCACATTTTTCACATATATCAATATCTCATTTAATAGCATTTCTATGAAAAAAGGTTGATAATAATATGATTTACAAAAAAAACGAAAAATTGATTTACAAAAAAATACAAATTATTCACATTTTCCACATATATCAATATCTCATTTAATAGCATTTCTATGAAAAAAGGTTGATAATAATATGATTTACAAAAAAACGAAAATAAAAGTATATCTAGAAAAATATAAAGTAGATATATGTGTATAGTAAATAAAAGAAATAAAAACATTAGAAAGAATATAAGTACCGTTTGAAGAGGCAACACAGGCAATATGTAGTTATTGCAGATTTATATAAGTCAAAAATTTGTTAATTATAATGTTCTTGTGCATGCTATCTTACTTTTGTGTAGTAATCATGACTATAGTACATTTTACAGGGACTCACCAGTCATCCTTCCCATAGGTTGGATAACTATACAAAAAAATCATACGTTGTATGTACAAATGCAAAAAGCTATAGTGCAGGTTTTCCAGATAATAAATAATAACATTTTTGCAAATAGTATAATTATATACTTCAAATAAATAAGTGATTCCCTAAAATTCGACACTGCATGCTCATTTTATTCTAGTATACATCATATTAAGATCACTTTTCAAATAAAGCTATTATGAACTTTTAATATGCATTGATAAACTATATACAGTGTGAGTAATAAATATAATAAACATTTTTACACTAATGTAACTACTACATGAATGAAGTTGTATTGAATTAATGATTAATTTCACCTTAAATTTGAGTAACACATCAAGAAAGATAAATTGTAATTGTCAAAAGGGAAATGATATTTAACATATGTATATGATTTGTTATTTAAATATATTTGAGCAAAATATTCCATAACGTGCTTTTTAACAATAAAAACTCACATCTAATATATAATTTACTGTTTTCAATCACTAAATTGGAAGCAAGCATAAAATATTGATAATGCTGTGTAAGAAGAGAGAATGCTTAATATTAAAAATGAAAAGTTGCTCTGAATATTCTAAAGCTTCATTTTAAAAAACATGTACATAGATATTGTATATTAAGAAACAAAGAAGAATAAAGAAGACTTTCAAGAGAACTTTTTATTGCTTACCCAAGATTAGGTTGATTGGAGTGAATTGTTGCTCTGACAAGAGGGGGTGGTTGGGCCTGAACAACATTCTGCATAGTTGTAACTGGATAAACTCCAGGGTACTGAGCTGCTGCACTACCTCCACCCCCTCTACTTCTACTAGATTGTTGTGAATAATTTTTTGGTGCTGTAGATATTTGCTATAATAAAAAATCTTGAACTATTATCAATGAAAAACTCATTAGTATATTATTTCAATTTGTCTTTGTTTGTTAAAATATAATTTTATATATATATATATATAATTATATTTTAATATTTATAATATATATATATTAGGTCATCCCATAAGTTCGTGCCGACTTTTGTATATACATTTCATGTGTCGATTTATAAACATACGGCGATAAGGGACCAATGCACTTGAAAAATGGGAAGAAGTTGTACAACAAGAGGGGGATTACATTTTTTCATGAAACTGAAAGGTATGTAAACAATCTTAACATATATAACCGCTCGAAAAACGGAATGAACTTATAGGATGACCTAATATATATATATATTATACTAACACAACATTGACCCTTACTAGGTTTTCAACTTTCTCAAAAAGAGATAGAAAAAATAGCTAATCATAATGATGTATTTAAAAAATATTCTTACATATTCTAACTTTAATAAAATTTTAATAATATTACAACAAAAATATATAATAATATAAATATATTTTTAAACAACTGGATACTTTTTATTAAATTACATAAAAGCGGAAACATTGTAGAGAGCGACTTACATTGTGCATATTTAGGGACGAAGGCATTCGTACAATAGAACTAGGTTGAGAAACAAGCGCCGCCGTTTGAAAGGTGGGTTGACCACCGACGAGGCCTGTCCAGCCATTAACACTTTGCACTGTGTTCAACATCGGCTGTGTGACGATATTCGACCTGCCTGAAGGTAGTGCTGTTGGCGAAGAATGTGCTGGATGGGTGGTCGCAACGGGTCTAGGTTGGCTGACTCGTTGTTGCACTTGCGATGTGTTTGCGACAGATCCACGTGGTAGCATGTTATGCATAGGGGCAGCACGTGCGTTAACAGTCGCTTTATTCGCACTATTTTGCACGGGAACTGGTTTGGTCGCTGGCGGTGTGGGTTGTTTGGTCCAACCGCCACCGCTACCACTACCTTTGCTATTCACTAACAACTGAGAGTCCATCACTTTCGTCGGCCAATAATCTTCGAACCCCGTGCCGGGCGGAAAATAACTTTTAATGTCATTCAAACTAATCACTGAACATGTTTCACTGGCAAACAGTTCGTTACGAATACCCTGTACTTTGCAACAAAACTTTAAATACGATAAGTCCCAACCCTCGAGTTTTTCCGCTTTCAATTTGAGATTCTCGGTCTCGCCCTCGAAGTAAAAGAGAGGGACGTATTGAAGGCCGTCCTTCACCGTGTAAGGAACAACGGATTCCTTATTTATCCGAATGAATCCACATTTATCAGCCTTTTGTCCATTTGACACGTTTGGATTCGTCCCGGCCGTTAATTTCGTGTAACACACGTCCAAAAACGTATAAAACTCCTTTGCGTCCGAAAGTCGAACCACTAAGTCTTTACACGTAAATGGATCTCTTCCAAACTGATTCTCGCAGTGTTTCACGTTTATATCGGTGAACAATTTACTCTCCGCTTCCGTTATATAGTAACTCCTTATACACGTACAACTGTAGATATCCGAGTGCAGGTAACTCAGGTACTTGTTCAGCAACTTAGATTCTAAAATTCGTACAGCACAATACTTTTCGCCAGAACGAAATATATAAGGTATGTGACAATCGTCGAAACTGGTCCATCCGAATCGGCCTCTTTGGCTTTCATCATCAGGCGGTACTTTGCCTTCCGTCGTAGGAGGTTTCGTTGATACAGCAGTTGACGAATCCGCTGGTCGTTTGTTCAAGTATCCCAGGATACCAGGAAGATTTGATTGTGGAAGGAGACATTGTGGGGGCCTTTGTTGTGGTGGGGCCCCTGGTACTCCTGTGACCATTTTCGCCTTGTTTGCTTCCACCATTTTGGCAGCCAGTTCTCGGATCTCCGCCTCATCGGGAAGTTCTTGCTTAACTACGACTTTATCAAAAGCTGGAAAATATATAATATACTCTTATTATTTTTGATAATTACAAAATAAAGAATATGATATATACATTTATGTGGCATAAATTTTTTAAGGAATATTGAACTCTAGATAAAATTATTTTGCTTAAATGGTTTGTTATTTAACGCTTAAGTGGTACCCATAGGTAACCATAGTAGTCTAAGTTAGATTACTTAATTCCAATATTTAATTTGAATGTGTATTCTACATTTATTAATAATTTTCATCACGAAAAATGCTTATAGAATACAAACTAAAATGAAATACTTTAAAATTAAACAACTTAATCCAAATTACTAAACAATACCAATCGAGAATTAATTAAAATTATATTTTAATCTTATATGTATAATTCTTTTCTTTAACACATTATTTACAATAACAAACACTTAATTATTACAATAACTTATATTCGTTATAAATACTAGACTATAACTGAAATACATAATGTCAGTATATTATCAAGTTTTAGTGAATTAAATAACAATAAATAATCATTATGAATTCTATTTATTTCTCAACAAAATTAAAACATAATAACAAAATCTATAGAAATCAAAATAATGAAAAAATGAATTATTTTTTATTGTTTTTGATGATTGTGTATAAAAATTACAGACGACGATCGATGGAGAAGAGCGCGGGAAAATACATTTATCGTATACCACAAACGATTACAATATATGATCAGTAATGAATTAAAGCAATTATCTTTGATTATTCTGCGGAACGAACTCCCACAAAAATAATAACCCACTAAATTGTCAATTTTATCCATCTTAAATAAGATTTATAAAGTTCGTTTCTACATATATTATACGAAATTTGGCGCTGTTAATTTGTACGAAAGCATACGCGTGTTTAAGACCTACGCGCAAGATACGCACTATCCAATCGAAGTTATTTTTGCACTGTAATTATTGATATTTAATCTAAGTTTATGAATATGAATGACAACTATTCATTTTTCTTATACAAATTTTAATTGTTTTTCCTTTCATACAAAATATAGACAAAGAAAATAAGCATAAAAACATTTTCATAATAGTTCATTTTCAATTAAACATTACAATTCAACTAAATTGCAAAAGATGAATATAATAACACAGCACAAGATTGGTACCGGCAATTTGCGTGATATATACACATATCTAAGATTCGTAATGTACACAGGACTGCAAAATTGTCTAATGTCGGATTAGAAACCATATTTTCCGAGAATTCACAAATTCGAAACTGTAGTTGCGCACTCGCAGTTTTGTAAAACGTCAGGCACTTCAAAACACTGTACACTATACACGTGACATGTGTTAATTGATTATTCATTGTTTAATCGATTTGAATCCCTTGTCATTTACATCGACATTTAAATAAAACAGCCATAAATTACCTTCTGTAAAAAATGAAAACGTTTCTTTTCTTTGAAATCGATGGAAAAAATACTCTCGCGCTCTTTTCAACCGACATCGATTATCAAACGAAAACGAGGGGCTAATCAAGAGTACGCGCACGTGTACATTAAGATACGAGAAAAATTCACCACACTAGGATTTACAAAGACACAACGCATCTTTCGTTAATGATGGAAAGATGCATTTAAAAACGTACTGAGTGACACTTGATCGGGTGCCGTCTGCAACGGACTCCTTTTCTCGAGCCATATGGCGTCCGTGCTGCTATCAGCGTTCACCGTATGCATGTCTGTAATATCGTTCCTCATCCTTGACGATCAACGATGCTTTCTAGCCGAGTCGAAATCACATATCGGTTGGATGAGTTGTAAACCAGCGAAGAGGTTATACGCGGTGCGTCTACTGATGTGCACTGTCGATGGGACGACACACGACCATGTTACACGACGAGACGAGAAACAGGCTCAGACAGAGGAAAAGTTCTATCCTCCTCCTCTGTTTCGACTCTCTCGACTTCGAAGTTTTCACGCTTTCCCTCGACGACGTTTTCACTTTGCCTCTGTCGATTGCAATTATTATAGCAGGTGGCGCGAAAGAGTTTCCGACTCGACTCTCGAGGGATACATTTCTAGGGTAGATAAACGTACGTAGACGGTGGTATCGTTCACACTGACTATGTACATGCTGTTTGTAACACGGGCGTACCTCTGGACCCCGGCGAAGCTTTGCCGTTGATTAAGGAGCTCTCGATTGAGGGTAGCGCCATTTTACGCGGACTTCGCCTCTGTAAAACTGCGATTTCAGGCCGCCCAGTAGGCCATGCCGTAGCATCGAGCTGTCTGCCTGCAGTTGCACGGGACACTAGGCATTCCGCGGTCTAGCCGACCGCCAATCCTTACGGACTAGAGAGGCACGCTTAGTTTTCCACG
The DNA here is from genome assembly GCF_910591885.1 of Bombus terrestris. NCBI lineage: Eukaryota > Metazoa > Arthropoda > Insecta > Hymenoptera > Apidae > Bombus > Bombus terrestris. The sequence goes on along the minus strand of NC_063279.1, from coordinate 1,315,843 downwards.
CTGACTGTACTCCGTTAGGTATGTGCCAGTATCGTCCTCCGCGACGTATCACCACCCGTTGGCTTTAACTTTCCATTTTTAGGAATCTGACGTTACTGTTGCACTCCCTAATGTCCATCGATAATTCTTTCAGATACCCCAATTTTATATCACTGCGGTATTTTTAACCGACAACTTCGTAAATCTGTATTGTATTTTACTGCGCGAAATGTGGAAGTACAAAATACAATGAATTTTATCGAGTATTCGATAAAACATTGAGTTGTATATATACATTACTTGAAAAAATATATACACAACATACTTGAAATTATATGTATTAGTTGAAAAACAAATGACAATAATTTCTTTAAAAAAGTCCTTCCAACAAAAACAAAAATAATTCAGAATATTAATCTGTTATAATATAATTTGTCTATATTTTATATTTAATTAATTGACAATTTGAATTAAAATTGTGTAGAGTATACAAAGATTTCTATTGCTCTGGGTAAAAGGGGATCGGTAGTCTTCCCAATAACTGTCGCCATCTATCCGTCGCACTCAATATTATTAATTATGTTGAATTTTATATCCAGATATAAAATACATACATGTTGCGCATGCGCCGATAATTTAAATAAACATAACGGTAAATATAAATAAGTTAAAAATTGATAATATCGCAACAAAATCCTTAAATTACATTTCATTGTAATAATAATTCATTCGCTACGAAGAAATGTCCATTAACTTACAAGAAATGAATGCTTTATAAGATAGAAGGTTCTGTTTATACTAATTACTATACTTTGGTGTTCGATACGAGAGCTATATAAGACCGTTGCCTGGCAGCAGTCTTTAGTCGAAGCCGATCAGTGACAAGTGAAGGATGTACTCAACTTTCTCTCCCAAAGATAATAAAATTTCGAAGGCGGTAGAAATTATTCCGGTATTTACGGTTTTTTAAATCGTGATTATACAATTTACACACAAGGTATAATTTTGTGCTATATAAATAAAAAACATAAATAAAATACGTAAGATCATTTCAGTTTTCAAATTTCGTAGTAAATAAGTATTTAAATACCGGAAATTGGAAAATAAAATTAAAAAAATCTTTATACGCTATGTTAATACGCATGCTTGTCACGTGTTACATTCATCACTCATACTTCCAACAAAGAAATGTTTATTGTTCCCTCTATATCACCGCGTTTTATAAATTGAGATTTTAATTAAATTTCGGCAATAATACATGTAACAAATATATATTATTAATATATATTTGTATATATATGTTATATATATATATATATATATATATATAAAACTGCACAACGGTTATAATGAAATATACATACAGCAAAATTGGATTTCTTAGATGTTTACAAACAAATAGGTCATTCAAACTTCTTATTTTCATTATACCATAGCAATATCACGTAGAATTTAATTAAATTTTATCTATAAATCCATATATATTTCATTAATTCAAAATCTTTTCTGCATAACTCTCAGAAATCATCGAAATCGTGATCAACATTTTCAACTGCTTTTAATCTCCAGTGTAGTATCATTATCATTTGGCCGTACTTCTCACTTCACTTATTTCAAGAGATTCAGGAAATTATGAAATTTTATACTAGATACGTCACTGAATCTTATAAATAGGTGAACCATATCCTCAATCGGATTTCGCATCGTGTGTCAGGGATCGGCTGCAGCAGCTAGGTACATACCGCTCAAAGAGTGGCCAGGGCCAGCGCGTAAGATCGCGCAGACGATGTGACAACGTTGCACGGTCGATATGCTCTTTCAGGCAAAGTGCCAAGATTGGTAAACGCACGCGGCGGTATATAGTCGTGGTTTCAGGTGCCCTTCCCTCCTCTAACGCCCGCGTTTCACCCCCACCGCCATTCCTGGAACTTACCCGTGGGATTCTGCGTGATGGTGGGGGTTAAATAACAAAGGTGGGGGAACTGAAGCTGCGCAGAACGTTGCCAGACATACGTCGCTGTTTGTGCCTCTGCGCAGCCTTACATACATATACTCGACAGCCTCCTATGTACTACATATGTATTATACTTATTATTTTAATCATGATTTACGGCTGCAACGTTGCCGGTTCTTGCTGCAGGCACGCCCACTTGGTCTCCCTTTTTTCACTTTTCAGTCGTACATACTAATACATAGATGTATGCGGGGAAAAGCAACGTCGCTTGATCGATACTTAAAGAAACATATAAAAACAAAAAGATGTAGAAAGTTGTATTTATCAGCATCGTATGAGCATGTTTACGAATAAAGATACGTCTTTATTAAGATACAAAATAAAAAACCGTTAGCTTTCGTGCATAGATTAAGCAACTAAAACTAAAATAAAGAATATTTAAAAAATCATAACTATATACGTTGTAATTAAAATGTTTATATGCTTGTTACTCTTTTATTTCGATTGTGTTTTTCTATAAATAATTATATATATAACACGGATAACAAAGATGCTAATCTATATGACCGTGCAACGTTGCCATTACAAAATGGCCGTCGCGGCCTTGATTGGCCCGATTTCTTCTATGGCATACGCTGGGCCAGTCGTTTTGGCAACACTGGAAGGTCATAACAATCTATTTATAGCAGCCCTCTATTGCTGCTGTTGCTATGCCAAGTGAAGGCACAGTTCGCAGGGAGGGGAGGGAGTGGATATGGAGGGGGAAGAGATTACTGAAGAACAATATGGCGTTGAACAGGATGTGCTTGTACCGATCTATCCATTCTCTTTGCCATAACTGCATTGTCCTTCTTTCTTTCTAACGTTCACAATCTTTCTCTTACAATTTCCTTCTTCTTCCTAATAGCAACGTATATCATTCATTTTGTTCAATTATGAAATCAAAAGAGCAAACATTACATAACGCGATGAAATATAGTACAGAGAGACACAATTAAATATGATAGCCTTAATCGTGATAAGACGTATGGGACGAGGTTACCATCGCTTTAGTGTTCTGTGATGAGAAAAACAAGGATGATTCGAAGAGTGGGGAGAACAAATATTTGACATATTCACAATAATGAAAAAGGACCGTCTAAATATGCTCTATCATTTTTCTAAATGTAATTTTTTGCGCAACTCAGTAGAATTGCATATGGCGGCGTGCACTTGCAGCAGCTGACAAGTATCGTGGTGTGCGTTTTCATGGTACACAAGCACGCATGCGACTTGGACGAAGCCGCACCGCTTCGGGAATGCTCGGCAAACTTCGTGAAACTGCCTCTTTGTTACATCATTCTTTAGCTCTTATGTAGTACATAGAGGCGGATACATTATATACTGCGTCTGCACATATTTCCCTCCCAGCTCTCGCTCTCGTATGTACAGTGTATATAGCTGCCTTTGCATATATGTGCCGGCGAAGCAAACGGGCGGACGGTCGGAGGAGTGAGATCAGCTCCATGTTACACGAGGCGCACAAATGTAAATTAACTAGAACGGACACTAGAGTATGTAATATGTATATGCGTTTTATCATCTATAATTTTACCAATTATAATAAAGAAAATTCTTAATAATCTTATTCCATATTAAACTATTACAACTTCACTAGATCTAAATAAGTCGTAACTTTAAATAAATCATTATTTGTTTTCACTGTAATATATAATAGTGCCCTTTGCATTTTAAAAATTTGATTATTCCATTACTCAAAAAAAAAAAAATATATATATATATATATATTAAACTTTGCGTATACATATTAAACTTTGTTAAAAAAATATATTTTGCTAAAGTACTCAAAATTACGGAATAAAGATGAACGAAATTACTTTGAAAGAACAAAATCCAGGAGCCTCTTGCATAATAATTTACGAACTAATGATAGTAGTGAATTCATATGTTGTTGGTTATAAACGTCTCCTTTACGATTTCACTATTTTTTGTCAAATAGGATAATCATATAACGCGATTTTTTTTTAATTTAATTGTGAAATTTGTTACTATTATGCAAAAACATTTATTAATATTGATAATTTGTAAAATTTCACTAATGACAGTAGTTCGATTGGAAAAGAGTAAATGGAAGTTTATATGTGTCATTTACAAAATTAATAAAAAAGCATTATTGAAAAAATGTTTTTAGTAATAGATAGATCTATCTTGCAACTAGTAACTGACATCAATAATGTTTACTTTTCATCACGCTTTGTGGCGCCAAAAAGCTTTTGGAATACTTCACATATAAAAAGGATATAATCTATAATAATCTCAATGACAATTTCCACATCTTTTTTATCTACGGTTGATTAATTTTCTTTGCTTTTCCATCTTTTTATTTCAGTTATTTCTTTACTTAATAATAACGAAATTACACATCGATACTGATAGTAATATACATTATGTTATATTTATATGTAATATTATGGCACGGTATATCTAACCATAAATCATTAAAAAGATTACAGTTACTTATAGGAAAATAGTTATAAAACAGGAAGCAAAAGTTCTTATGAGCGTTTTCAATAATGAATGACTACATTTACTTTTTCATTGTACTGATACAAAACAGGCTATATATTATTTTTATATAATAAAATAACCATGTACACAATGTATGCCATACAATGTAATAGTATGTTATTTCCTTATCCTAACTTTAATTTATTCGCGATGCATACAAAGCTCAAAAAATAAACTATCTATGAATAAATGTAGACTTGTTATTATCTGACCGTAATTAAATTTTCATAAAAGAATATATCCACATATAATCTTTCATTAATACAAAAAAGCTTTTAATAAAAGACGACACGCTTTAAGCTTCTCGTAATATTTTTTGTTTATGGAAGTTATACGGTTCTGTAATTTAAGTATTCATTACACACTTTCTTCCCAAAAAAATATCTACGATATTGCCAGGATCATCTTACCGTTTACTTTAAATAAACCGTGACGTCATCTTCTGCAAGCACACGCGGATAAAATGAAATGTGAATTAACATCCTTTTATTGATCATACATCGAAACGTATTGCAAATAAGTCTTGTTATTAACGATTTATCGTCCGTGTAAATATTAAATAGTAATAACCAATACAATGTATGTATATTTAACAGGATATAGATATATTTTTGCAAACACTGAGCACCGTGCATATGTCACCAATAATGTTTCCTATGTGTATTCTTTACTTTTATATGTACAATCACATAACGTAAATACAATAATTGGTAAACATAAACAATCTTAATGAGTTCTTTCCCAGCATTTGCAATCGATGTCTGTATGTATGTCATTCAAATACAATAATACACGCTGATATTCAAACTCAATTAGGACTACGCTGGTATGTGTTTTAAAAGACAATTCACAACAAACATATATCCACGTGCACATAAACGAACCTTAGTATTATATTGAAATTAATAGACATTAGATGTTTTATATAACTGTGAATTTACATGTGCCAAAATAGGGTAACTATGGTACATATAGTGTTTATAAATGACTGAAGAAAAATCTTTAAAAAAGAAAGAAAAATGAAATAGTTTCAATCGTTGCGTTGTATGGAACAAGAAAAGGAATGCAATAGAAGGTAAAAAGTATACGTCAGATTTTAAGAGAACAAGACGTGTATTTAGTAATGTGTCGTTGTTGCAACGGTATATTGTCAACACGTGAGATGCAGATGTTGACAGGTAGTCGCATCGGGGAACCACGTTTCGCCGGGTCTGCACGAGGCACAGCTCATAGAAAACAGAAAACACGACGTGTACCTTCTAGGCACTGGGCGCTGGTACAACCCGTATAACAGAGCGAGAGGGTACGGAGATTGGATGTGGTAGAAATCAAGCGAAGAGTACACAGGAGTACCAAGAAAGGTAAAAAAGGATAGGAGATGAGAATCTAAACGAGAGGGGAATACAGATGGGTAGGAAGAGAAAAAGAGATGGAGGAATATCGGGAGAAAGAGAGGGGGAAACGATACGCGCGAGTCTGTTGTCGCCGCCACCGCGACCACCGCCGCCACCCATAACCTCAAAGCTTACCTCTGTTGATTCGGGTTTCGACGATTTGTACGTCTTCGTCGACGCTCCTGTCGTTCATCTTCTTCTTCTTCTCGTTAACCTGAATGTCCATGCACATAATTCCACAGAACGAAATAACACTTCCGCCACACGGATACGCTACCCTTGCGTTCCCGTGACATTTACATGAAACTGTGTGTGCGCGCGCGCGAAATATAATATACCACAGTTACAGCGGGGAAAGCGAATGGGTCGTCGCACGAGGGCGCCGCGAAATGCGCCTCTGTGAGTTGCGAATCTATTTTGTGGTTGTTGTACTTGACAATGGAGGAGAGATAGACATAGAGACACAACCGATAAGCACGAGGAAGGAAAACGAGAAGAATCTTAAACAGTTTAGTCGGTTGCCTCGTTCGTTATACACGTACACGCAATTCTCTCGCGGCCCGCGTTTTCTGCTGTTTTGTGCGGAGGTGAACCGAGAGGCCGACCGGGTTCCGTCCAGATTTGAATGTGGTACACGTTGCCAGTTCTTTCTCATACCCCCCTCCGTCCCCCTTCCATTCGTCCTTATGTACTTAACGGTTGCGACGTTGCCGCACATCCGGTACCATTGGATAGGTGGTGGGGGAAGAGAATTTTGCAAAAGAGTGGGGGATGTACATAAGTACCTGACAACGACATAGTGGGGACTGCGAAAAGGTGGGGGAGAGCAGGGGGTATGTACATAGGGAAGGGGAGAGGGTTGTTGCTCGGGAATAGGAATTTTCCATGACGCCTCGGGGCAACAGCGACCGTTAGCTAGATCACGTGGTTTCACCGGAAGTTGTAAGGGCGACGCGCCATGATGCGCGCGCCCTCCTTTTCCGCTTTCAAATTTTTTCTTTCGAAATTTGTTTCCGTTAAAATATTTAATTATATTTCAGAATACTTTTTTTCTTTTTCGTGTTTGTTATCATTTATTGTACGAGTCGTCCGAAAGCACATTAATCAATTTCATAAATTGAAAATAGAGGAAAATTTGTATGTTTGTATGAATATACAGTATTATTGTTATTATTATTGAATCGCAAAAAGGTGATACTTTCAAATGTGCCTTTTCAAATAATACAAGTAGTTTTAATTTTTTTTTTTTTTTGTATATATATATATATATAATGCTCTCTCTGCGTGTGTGTGTGTGTGTGTGTGTGTGTGTGTGTGTGTGTGTGTGTATTTGTGACAAGTAATCTTATAGAAGTGAATCATCTGTTTTTTGAAAATTGGATATTAAACAAAAGGTGTTATTGTAAATACTTGACGAAATTTATAGTTGATCAATTTTATCAGTATTTGTAAGTAAATTTCAAAACTATGTTTTCTTCGAAATGTCAAGGACGAGTTAACGTGACACCAAGTCTAAGTATGCATACTTCACATTAAAAGTAATGTAAGCAAAGTATAACAAAGATAGTATAAACAGTTTATGTAATTTTACTTCAGTGGAAACTACGTACAATATAGATAACTTATAAATAAAACAGAAATTGTGTGTGTCTTAAATATTGGTGTTCCGAAAATAAATGTAAATAGGTTTGCAACATTCTAGGTGAATTTATGTAAATTTGATAGAATAAAATAAATAAATAAAATGTCACACACATATGTGCACAGATATTATTATAAAAAATAAGTATGTATACGAGAATTAATTTATTAAAATTGAAAATTAATTAAGTATGACATGTTTCCCTTTCACTGCTCTTTCTTATCTTAATGGAAAACTAGTTACTCTATGCACTATCTTTTCGTGCACCGTTTTAGAGGAGATTTTAATAAGTAAAAAAGCAATGATATATTGCTGCTTTTACGTGCTGTATGACGTTACGGGTAACATATTACCGAGGAATACCATTTGCATTGAAAAATGAAATATAAAATTATTTATTTTTTTTCCATAAATAAATGGAAACATTCTATATATATATATAAATACATTATAATACACGTGACACAGTAAGTACTCAAATTTGTCTCGGAAAAAATTTCAGAACGTGCTACCAGTACAAATAATACTTTATATTAAATGTAAATTTTGAATTACTGCATTATGCATTGCTCGTACGTATCAGAGGCATGTTGTGCAGACTCCTCGATATCTTTAGTAGCTAAAAGCCCTTTGGTACTTTCGGCTCCTTTCATCCAATATTGTACCTGTCAATTAGCATAATATTATAAAATGAAAAAAAGAATTGTGCATTACACATATATGTATACATATTCATAAACGTAATTACTAAAAGCGAGCAATAAATGTTGCGAGTAATCATAAAATTTAATTACAACGTTGTATCGAATTATTTGTCTCACAATATTGAAATCGTTCGATCGTTGAAATCGTTAGTTATTGCGCAAAATAACGTGAAAAATGGTATGGTAAATTTACAATATAAAGAAAGAATTTCAATATATATGCATGTATGCATATTTTTTAACAGTTGTAAACTGTAGCAATTATCTACGTAACAAGATATCTATTAGAAACCAGAGGTCCTAAAACGGACATCATAATTAATTACAATAGCCCATCTTGATATGTTATAAGATATTAAATTAATGGTGTCTAATGATCATCTGTCATTTAATAGATGTTATATATGGTCGTTGGATATTATTTATTTGAATTGGTATACATGAAACCTCAGAGATGATGCATAATATATAAATGGCATAATAATTAAGATAACCACATGTAATTTGCTTGTAACACTGTTATTAACATGCAGTTCTATGATTATAATATAACGTTCACTAAATAATGACAAAAGTACGTTTATAAATTATATTAATTGCAACGAAAATTATTCTGATATTTATAAAAGGACCAAATAAATTAAATACAAACAATTAACAACGAAGGATATTGAAGGAAGTTAAATGAAAATGATTTTTGTTCGAATAAATAAATGCATGTTCAAATAGTCGCCATGCAAACTGATAATTAGAAAAGTACACCATTATTCCACGACTTCATATTTAAAAAACTAAGTACAATAATTAAAAATTAAAAATTTACCGCTGTCAAAAGTCTGCCGTATTTAAACATTGTAAACCAACGAAACAAATTTGTGTAAATATAAGTATAACAAGATCGATCGCATTATGTAAAAAAGCAATGCAATAAATATCATAAAAAGGCTTCAATGGCATTTAGAATTTAGGATATCTTCTATGTTTTATATAAAAAGAATTTTTAGGTTAATCAATTTTTCTCGTTATTTTTATAATATACTCCAGACTCTGAGGAATTAAATTGAAAATGATTAAAAACATTTACCGAATTAATTAAAAAGTAGATGCAAATGGAAATTTCGACCCAGTTGGCGTAATTAAATATTAAAATCAAATAATTTTAAAGGAGGAGAGATTATTAGATAAATAACAATTTTGATTCTACATCCGGTTAATCCGACTTTGAGTTGGCGCATTTATGGCTGAAACGTTAAAAACGCACAACACATATAAAAACGCACTAAGTAAGCCATTAAAGTAGTCGAATTTTCCTGTATTTAGCTGTCTCACTTTTGAGCTATGTAGGTATATTTTATATCATAATTTTATACTCCGCAAAACAGACCGTCAAATAAAAGAAATGCTTTTACATGGTTCCACTTATCCTCAATTTTTTATTCCAGCAGTTAACGCGAAAAACCGATTAATACAAGAAAGTGACAATGAGGTTAAAGGGTTCGCAACGAAAACAACCCTTTTCCATGATAGAGTCTAGAACATTTAATGTATGTTCTATATATTTGTTATCTAAGTTCTATTTCTTGAATTGCATTTAGAAAAATGTAAAATTGCATAAACATCCACATTCACTATTAATTATGAGCATTAATCACCTGTTTATGTAACAAATCTCTTCTTCGACCTGGAGGTTCTTTTCGCAAAAGAGGTACCAATATTCCTAGACAAGATTGAAATTTTTCTAACGCAAGCGTATAATTTCCTTCTGCAAGATACAGTTCGGCGATTGCTCCTATTTCAAGGCCATCCGCCATACTGGTTGTACTTTTGCTAAGCGTTCCTATCGATAAATAACCACGATAATTATCCATAATATAATAAAATATACCACATACACACGTAATCTTTTAGTAAATAATTCATATACCTAAATTTTATAAATTTGCTAGTAAGAAAGTATAAAAAATTAACGTTTAGAAAAAAATAACCATAAAATAATATCTCTTGGTGACGAGACCGATCGTTGAATCAGGAGTTGCTATCAATTACAGGTCATTCTAGATGGATAAAAAAGTTTTCCGTTGAAACAAAGCACACACCCCGTTTCATCTTAACAGGTGTAATACTTTTAAAGCCATATTGCTTTTTCTTATTTTAGTGGAATTTCATAAGAATATTTTATTACGTTTTTATAACGATGAGTAACGAATAAATTGTAAACTAATATGTTAGAAACTTGCTGGTACCTAATTAGAATTATACAATGGCGTGCAAATACTTCATACAGATATTTTTAATTTTAACGAACTTTACGTGTTACGGTACCTATATGAAACATTCTAATTATAAATTCAATTTAAAATAAGTTAAAAATCTTATCTGTCTTTGTATTTTATATTTTATGTTTCAATGTAATTATTAAATAATAATAAACTATCTCAATTAATGTAATGTAATTTCTGCAACAGAAGAAATATTATTCTATGAATTCTTCTATATAAATTAACAATTAATTTGAATAAATTATATTATTTTCACATTTTATTGAAAAGGTCGTATTGTAAAAATTTGGATACAAACGTAGTTCATGATACACAAATGACGCCTCATTTAAAGATGATATCCTCTGAATAGAATATTCTTTATGCTCCACAGGAACACATTTATCTTTATCATTACTATTATCTATACAGGATGCTTTCAATACCTCTGCTCTTTTAATATAATCATTTATGCGTGATCTTAAACTTTCTTTCCTCTTTAAATCAGTCTCACCTAATAAATTCATAATTTAATTAAAATATGAATGTAATTAATCAACAGTGAACAGCATCAAATTTGTGTCATTTGCATTACTCTTTCTTACTTGTTACAATAGGAATAAAGTATCTAAGAGCTTCGCAATATAAATGTAAAGCTTCTTTCGAATTTTTTTCTGCATCCATTTTCACAGCCTTTTGAATTAACTCTACCGCCTTGTCGTAATTTTCCTTTGTTGGCGCATGAGCCAAATCCAGGAAATCATGGGCGAAAAATTCATCAAACGTTATCCTCTCGTCAGGGTTGTGCCTCAACAAGGACATCAATAAATCCTTGCACTCCGATGAGACATGCGAGCCTTTCGGTAACTGTGATTTCACCACATCGACAAATACAGGAATAAATAATTTTCAAACGCAAGAAAAATAACAAAATATGAGAACTAACGTGCAATAAAGAAATAAAACAGCCTTTTTATATTTAGTAATATTCTGTATATTTTGTACAGATCTTGTACATTGTATGTTTCTTGAATTAAATTAAAAGATTTATAGAAATATAGAAAAACTTTATATAAATCATTTGTAATTGTTTGCATAAAAGATACTACAGAAAAATATCTGAATATTTCTGATATTTTTAAAGGTAAACTAAAAGTTATGCAGATAATTTTTAAAAGCAGCAAGAATTTCATTAATGTTGTCATTACTGTAAAAATCATTTTTTTTTCAAAGATATTTAGTTTTCTGGTCTTTTGCTTTTAGTAGAGCATAATATCCTTTGATAGTTTATTTAAAGCTCTTCATATCGTTTTATTTATATTTTTAAGCCATAATTTTTATCGTGGAAAATTCTTTACAACTATTTATGTATTCTCAATTGAAAGAATGTTGTTTAAATAACCCAAATTATTCTTTCCAAATGTCGGCAAACGTCAACTACAGTCGGCTACAATAGTTGCCTATCTAAAATCTCGGGTACTTGTCTTTATTAACTAAAGAAGTTTCTTGAAATAAAATTGATTGATTATTTGATTACAGGATTTTCTACGTTCATTTTCCAGATGTTATGATTTCAAAATTAGAAACAGTACTGCTATTCATTTGCATTACCTTTATCCTTGCAATTATATAATAAATGATTTAAATCAGATTATCTTTGCTTTTCTTAGCTGCATGTATGCATTATACTACATTGTAACAAAAAAGAAATATATTATACAATACTAAAAAAAACTCATCATACTTTCAACGTATATAAACGTCCAAAGTCAACATTTTTCTTAAACACACAATTAAGAAATAACATATCGCCGTTGCACTTCGAACAAGTTCATACTTATGTACATATTTACTTCAATTCACATGTTCAATTCACAATCACACACTGTTCGGACAATTATAATTTTCGAATAATTAAATAACTTTCTTTTCACATAAGGAAAGACTATTTATTTTGAATCATTTTATACAAATATAGTAACATAATATTTTAATGGGAACAAAAACTTTTCAGTAAAAAATTTCACCATGTTTTCTATTTTTATCCTCACTTTACAATTTCTTATAAGAGACCGTTTCTATGTTAATCAATGTTGCGTTACTGTAACACTTAATTTCCAATTTTCAAATGTTCAAATATTCGAATGTTCAGATTTTCAAATTCTCAAATTCGTTGTTGTTAGACCGCGGATAATTATGCATTTATAAGGAATTTAGAAATCTCAAAATGTATAGGATGCCCATAATATACGAGGATATATGAAATATCCAAAATAAAGTATTCACTATACTATTTAACGAGTAAAACAAATTTCTATCTATGTTTCATTTTTGAAGTCACGTTCCTAAAACTATGAAATTGCATAAAAATCCTCAACCTAGTTATTGTGCAATAATGTTGCAATTACGTATCTTTTATGCATTATTTATGCGTTATTTCGCAGCTTATTAATTCTCAATAAACTGATCGTTGCTCGAATAATCAAAGTTCCACTATCCTTAATATCTTGTTCATAAAATTTGCCTAATCTTCGAACTTCTTTGAGTACAAAATATACCAAATAATTTAAGCATGCAAAGAGATAGTTTGAGCCAAAACACATAATTTATTTAGAAACTAAAAGTGACGAAAAATATAAGACAAATAAGAACACAGAGACAAATACAGTAACGAAGCAGTGCATTTTAATTATTCGATAATACTAATTATTCATTATATGTACACATAAAATAGATTAACAACGTAATCACCTTAATAGGTCGGCAGTCCTTAATCTTCTCAGCTAACTCCTGGAAGCTGTTGCTAGAATACGGAGCTTCGCCAAAAAGGCATTCGTACATGATCACACCGACGCTCCACAAATCAACACGAGCATCATATTTGTTCTTCAATAAAATTTCCGGCGCCATGTAAAGTGGAGAACCACAAATCGCAAATTTTGTTTGCGAATTCGAGAGAAACCGAGCGAAACCGAAATCTAAAATCAACGTAGACAAAAGTCGTCGAATTCGAATTGAAGAAGTTCATATATAAAGAGGCAGCTCCACTTTACAGGAATTTAAGTATATAACTAAAAATCAATTGAAAATCATCTGTCGGGTTGATCAAAAAGTTTCTAGCGTTTTTAATAGCCTATCTATTTTACTATATATTCGATGAAGCTAACAAAATTGTTTGTTTCACAATTTCTGAATTATATTTAAGAAATAATTTTCCTGATCTTTATTCAAGTAAATGAAATCTAATATCAAGAAAATTCTATTATTTGATAATCTTTAAATTTTTTTTAATTTCGCTACAAATTTTTTATCAAACAATATTTTTCCAAATGTGCTGAAAATTTATAATCAATTAATATTCGTAGTAATAAACTTTTGTACCTTTAAACATGAAACCTACACCTTTCTTTCTCTTCCAAAAAATACAATTTGAATATTGGAGCTGTCTCCTTATTCCTGGAAACTTCAATTGTATGAAACTAGGAAAAGAAATAAGAGTTCGGAATGTAGAACGGACCTCCAACTTTTAATGTTAATTGTGGCCTTCTCATTAGCAATAAATTTTGGGGTTTCAAGTCCATATGAGAAACATTATTATTACGTAGATATTTTAGAGCGAGTGCAAGTTGTTGCAAAAATTGGCGACAAATTTGCTCGGGTAACTTGTGCCTCTTCCTTATAAAACTCGATAGATCGCCACCATCACAGTATTCCATTACGATGTATATGTGCCTGCATTATGCTGAACGATAGATATACCTTTTTGCGTTGTTCAGATTAATTAGAGGATTATACCGCTCTTGAAAACGTTTTACAAAAGTATATCGTATATATAATTTAGATATTAATGATTTCACATTAATCAAAAATTAAATTAATGTCCTTATAAATGTAAATCCCCTAATTATTCTAAATAATGATTTCGAATAAATTTTAAATATAAAATGACCAGTAATAAAAAAGAACTGTGCCGCCACCACTTGAAAATCTAATCCATCAATTAAGATCCTAAAAAATAATATATATTAGAATATAGTAAATTATTAATATTTTAAACAATATTAATAGAATATTAATGACGTATTTCGTTTATTATCCTCCATTTCGGAAATAAAACAGCAAATAAATCTTAACTCCGTATATTTCATATCATGTATGCTCATATACATATAAATATACATGTACATATGTATATATGTACGTGATATGTTTTATGGCGTTCATAGTCTTTTTTTATTCTGAATGTTGGATGTTCAACGGACTAACCCTTCGTCCCAAAAAAAATCCCTCATTTCGACGATATTCTCGTGGCGCAGTATTTTTAGGAGATAAATCTCCGTGACGATATTATCGATAGCTGACTTGGAGAGTGATGATTTGTCTACACACTTGATTGCGACTACCTCTCGGCATCCATCCTATAAAACGACCAACAATAGCATAGGGTTAGCCTCGCCTTGAGATAACGCTACTTTCGAACATCTTTTTCTGGCCACCTCTCAATTCTGCGCTAACAATCGACACAGTTCAATGTTCAGTCATAGAAATACATTAAAACAAGTTGAATTTGAATGGATGACCTGTTACATTTTCTTGCTGTGTTTATCAATGCCGGGAAAAAAATAGTGTAAAGGTTAGTATAATCACGTAAACGATCGACGACGGAAACATCAGAAATATGTGCAATATGTTTTTAAAATTATTTACACGATACTAATGCTGTGGATTATTATTCTTGCTTAAATCAGTTAATATTAATTTATTAATTCTTTTGATAATAAAAACGTACTTCCTTTAATAAAAATCTTACTTAAACTTTTTATTAATATATTATAAAAAGTGTCAATAATTGTAACGAATTTGTTTATTGTAGCAAAGATATATTTCGTATTTTAAAATTACGACTAAACAGTGATATTTTATTTTTCATAAGAAGACCATTAATTAAAAAGTTAAAACATGTGCACTATGTTTCTCTGTACTGTATGCCACAGTTTTAAGTGTATTATATGCACGCTTAAAATTCACAATAGTCGTAGTACGTATAAAATGCATTAATCTTTCATTAAATTCAAATTAATTCAAAACTGTCAGAATCAGAATTTTGTTAAAGTCATTCATTTACCGAATTATATGACATACATATATGCATATCTTATGAACCTCCATTATTGGAAATACAATACACAAATATTGCAAATACGTATATACAAAAAAGTAATAATATTAATATATATTAATCTAGTAAGTTTTACTGTTATATAATAAAATCACTAGAAATATAACTAAACACATCAAATAACGTTAAGCAACTTTTTATCTTAAAGCAATAATTTATTAACATAGTACTAATTTTCTGCCGTATAGTTCAGATATACCTAAACCTAAATAACATGAAAATTTACTATTATGATTTCATGCATATTAAAGGAAAGCTGTGAAATAGAAATTATACACATTTTATGTTACAATGAATCACATGTGCAATTGTGATGCCTGTTAACCTAGTTAGAACAATGTCATCATATGATTTGTATATGTACGTATCAATCTCAAAATATACGTACCTTCTTAAAAGCTTTGTAAACAGTCGCGTAACTCCCCGCACCGATTTTTTCTAATAAAGAATAATCACTTACGCTGGGTAAACTCATTCTACCCTGTAACTCTTATTCAATTCACTTCGACATTTGTCCCGAATATTACTACACTATGAGGTTAACGTAACTTGACAGAACGCCGCGCCGTGAGCTTCTGCTTCTTCACTTATCGTTCGTACACACATTGGCGTAATATTCCGAAATTTCAAACGATTCTTTAAACTTTAATTTCTCACTCCTCACGTATAATGTATATAACATATATACCACGCAATTGTGTCTGGTTATAACTTCGTCACTAGCACAGTTAGAGAAAAATGTGAAAAGAGAAAGATGAATGGTTCAAAGAATACTATACCCATAGGATCATGTTTGTTATGAAGTGTAATGGTGCACGTGCAATCAACAATTCTATTACTATTTTTAATGGAATTGGTTACTTCTTTTTTTACATAGAGATTCTACGTAAAAGAGTATTGAAGTACAATGATAAAAGAATTATTAGTTATCGAGATATTTTTAAAAAATATCTTTTGTTGATTGCACACATGACCATTTCACTTCTAAAAAGCACATGATCCTACGGATGTAGTATTCTTTGAACCATTCATCTTTCGCCTTTCACATTTTTCTATAACTGTACTGGTAACGGAGTTATAACCTGAAACAATTGCATGGACCACCCTATATGCATATATTACATATAATTAATTATATATAATCGTCCTTTATCTACTCAATTTGGAAAATAAGAATTAACATATTTTTATGCCTCTATATAAAACTGGAGTTTGTATTAAGAAATAGCTTATACATTCATAGTTTATGTAGAATGTAGAACAATATTATTACTTCTACAGATTATAAGAATTGCAACTTTATGGTTGTAATCATTAATTTATTAAGAAAATTGACATCTTGACATCTATTTCCCTATACCAAATAAGTAAGAAAATTGGAGTTTGTACAACATTCGTAACTTAAAACCTCTATCGAAAGTTAAAAGGTTCGTAATTTATTTACAATTGGTAACTTATTTAGAAACTATTACTCTGAAAGGTTATAAAAATTGCAACTTTATTGTAATAATTATTAATTTGCTAAAAAAAATCGACGTATTGTTATTGTCATATTATAATAATAATTTGAAAATTATTTTCAAAACATTTTTGTGTAAAGACGCCCATGTGTGTCAGTTGTACGTCGCGTAAGAAGCTAACTTCAGGTAGTTGACTAAAGTCAGTAAAAACGGTAGTTGGTGACGAGACATTTCGTTGTCGCGTCCCTCTTAGATTCTCAATTCCTCGGATAGTATCACGTGAAATTTAGTGTCTATTGTCGTCCATCGATCAACTCAAATCTTACGTTTTCGAAAGCGAGCGCAAAAAAAAAAAAAAATAACGTATTTGACTCGATAGAAGAAAAAAGTCATCGCACGTACTGCTATGGACGTGACAATAGTGTTCGAGCTATAAGCTCGTCTCTTTCTTCATGGCAAGCGGTGCATTCTAGATTAATTTATGGTTTTACTCGATTAGCCTACTGATTTGGTGATTTGTCCAGTGCAATGGCTAAAAAGATTATCGTGCATGGTAATATATCTGTGATGTGTTTTAACATCGATATATATTTAGCGTAAAGTGTATCTGGTGTTCATTAAAACCCTTAATCGAACTTCAATTTCATCTTACTAGTCTTTTTACATTCAGGACGATATCAAAGTGAATTTTCCTTAGTTATTTTTCTACTATTCGTGGAAAATTGTTGTGATTGTTATATTCGTCAAGTATATAATAATATTTATATATTCAGTTTATCGTTTTCATTAATTTCCATAATATGTCAAAAGTAGAGCATACTGTACGTCATAAAATAACAAGATATTTTTATCTATTTATATATTTTCATAAACATTACCAATTACTTAAAATGCGTTAAAGCGTTTGGGAGTAAAAAATAGTTAAGCCTCAATTCAGTCTCAAACACTAAAGGTGTTAGTATGTCTTCTTTTCCCAATGTAATATATGCATAATGTTTCTTTCAATATAAGATATAGTTTAACAAACTATGTTAAACCAATTTTTTTACGTCAAGGTATAATTATCCGTAATTATGTAAACCAGTTGATCACGATATAAAATCTAAAATTGTGTAAAATGAATGGACTTTAAAACAAAAAATTAATAGTAAGAAAAGGACAATATAAAATATCAATTCAATAAACAGAGGATGTCATTGGGTAGTATGTATACAGAAGTGTTCTGATTGGCTAACAACACGATAGCTCATTCATCCTTATTCCGTGAAAATAGCGTTCAGTGTATCAGCTGCCGGAGTTCAACTCGGATGTTTTGGCAGCTGATTTTATTCTTGCTTACGTTGATGGCAAAAATATTTTGAAGTTTTAACTGTTTATATTATTTTGAGAATCGTTTAGTATCGTGACTGTAAATTTCGCTAGTTACTATCGACAGTAAGTTAAGGTAAACTCATGACGAAGTTTCTTGCTTTATTCGAGAAGTAGCGAACGATGACGTCATGTGTTGAACATAAGCTGTTTTCACCTTGTTCCGATACAATAGTATTTCGCGGGTGCAGGTGTGATAGCTTTTCGAACCAAAATTGTGTCGAAATTGCTCAAGTGCAATACCAAACCAGTTGCAAATACGTTCGTGTTCACACTATTATTTTTTGCATACTTTCGTGGTCATTTAAGTTGGAATACAAATTGAAATAAAAATGTGTCAGTGTACTGTTTTTATTTAACTATCATATACGTACACCAGATAGTTTAATTGTTTTCAATTACAATATAGTGGAACAAATGAGTCAAGTGAACGTTCACAAGATTTGGTTTAAAAGTCAAAATACTGGATATAATATAAATTGTATTTCTTTCTTTATACAGGTACAAAATATATAAAGTAAGTGGATATATTAGTATTTCAATTATTTAATAAATCAGAAGATTCACAATGGATTCTGAAGAAGAAACATACGATGATGTTGATTCTGGTAATGAGTCTAGCGGAGATGATGTTGATTTTGCAATGGAAATTGAGGCTGGAAATTTAAGAGAACGGGCTACGGATGTTGATGATTATCCATTTGAAGTGTTGTCAACAGAAGAAATAGTGCAACACATGGTTGATTCTATTAAGGAAGTTAACACAGTTGTAGAAGTATGTTTTATTCACAAGATAAAAAAAACTTTTAATTTTTGTTATTACAGTTGAAATATTTTATTGTTTAATTATAGATACCAGCCACAACTACACGTATTTTATTAAATCATTTTAAATGGGATAAAGAAAAATTAATGGAGCGTTTTTATGATGGTGATCAGGAAAAATTGTTTGCAGAAGCACGAGTCGTTAATCCATTTAGAAAGGGTCCATTAATAAATAGAACTCAATCTTCTCAAAGTTCACTAGTACATAAAATTCTATACTATTCACTATGTATAAAAACAAATGTGTGTGTGTGTATGTGTATGTGTGTATAATTGCATTAACAATATATTTAAAATTTTTAGACCAGAAGAACTTCAACAAATGGTACAGAAGAATGTGGAATTTGTTTTACTGTTCAACCATCTGCAGTATGTATATGAATACCTACAAAATACTAATTTGTGTTAAAATCTGAAATTGATGCTTGTATGCATTAATTATATCCAAAACAAATTTAGATGATGACTGGACTCGAATGTGGACATCGCTTTTGTACTGGCTGTTGGGGAGAGTATCTCACAACCAAAATTATGGAAGAAGGAGTTGGCCAAACGATTGCATGTGCAGCACATGCTTGTGACATTTTAGTTGACGATGCCAGTGTTATGCGTCTTATAAAAGACTCTAAAGTGAAATTGAAATATCAACATTTAATAACAAATAGTTTTGTTGAAGTACATATTTTTTAATCTTTCACTTTATTGAAAAATTACGCGACAACAATACTATTTAATATTTTTTTTATAGTGCAATAGGTTATTAAGGTGGTGTCCATCTCCAGACTGTAATAATGCAATAAAAGTGCAGTATGTAGAAGCGAGACCAGTAACTTGTAAATGTGGACATACATTCTGTTTCCATTGTGGTGAAAATTGGCATGATCCAGTAAAATGCCATTTGTTGCGCAAATGGATAAAGAAGTGTGACGATGATTCTGAAACGTCAAATTGGATTGCAGCAAACACAAAAGAATGCCCAAAATGTAACGTCACTATCGAAAAAGATGGTGGATGCAATCATATGGTGTGCAAAAATCAAAATTGTAAAACTGACTTTTGTTGGGTGTGTCTTGGACCATGGGAACCACATGGTTCAAGCTGGTATAATTGTAACCGTTATGATGAAGAAGAAGCTAAAGCAGCACGAGATGCTCAAGAAAAATCGCGATCTGCATTACAAAGATATCTATTCTATTGTAATAGATATATAAATCACATGCAATCATTGAAATTTGAAAGTAAACTATATGCAAGTGTAAAAGAAAAAATGGAAGAAATGCAGCAACATAACATGTCATGGATTGAGGTAAAATTACTTATAGCTAAACCGAATATAGTTTAATGAAACGAAAAGCAGCATTTTATAAAAGAGTCAATTTCAGGTACAATTTTTAAAGAAAGCAGTAGACATTTTGTGTTCCTGTAGACAAACTCTTATGTATACTTATGTTTTTGCTTATTATGTGCGAAAAAATAACCAATCTGTGATTTTTGAAGACAACCAAAAGGATCTAGAGGGCACTACAGAACGCCTCTCTGAATATCTCGAACGAGATATTACAAGTGAAAATCTTGCTGATATTAAACAAAAGGTTCAAGACAAATATAGGTAGGTCATTAATTAGTAAACATATTTTTTCTTTCTTTTATCATTATAACATAATTCTATTAAATCAAGAATTAAATTGTTTAAGATATAGAGCATATATACATGTGTGTATTATTTTCATTTTAAGATATTGCGATAGCCGGAGGAAAGTGCTTTTGGAACACGTACATGAAGGTTATGAAAAAGATTGGTGGGACTATGTCGAATAGAGACCTGAACCAACTTTGTTTCTTGGGCATACGAGACAAGATTTCACTGTTGACACTTTTGCCCCAGCTGTGATAAATCAAGAAAGCTGACAGAAAACAAAAATAGAGCATGTCATCAAGTGATTTACATGTTATATATACTTTAAACGTAATATGATCTGTGGCAACACATATATCGTTATGAATTTTTGAATTTATTAAAATTGAATCCTATTATTATCAGGCTAATTGTAAAATACTTTCGCATTAATTAACGATGCTAATTTGCGCTTGCTGTGTGCTGTTTATCGTTACATATTTCAATCCCTCATAAACATGCCTTGCAATAATATTTTCAAGTCTCAAGTGAATTTTATATATTAAATATGTCGATGATATAAAAGAAATCGAAGTGTGTTGCTGTACTGAAAAAAAAGGATTATCGAAAAATTTGCTTAATATATTTTAATGCCATAGTATAATACATTGTGTATCCCTTTTCATACTACTATAGGATTCTCCGGAAAAGTGTTATTTGATTTATGGATAAAAGCTTTTCGAGAATGCTTTGAATAGTACATGAAAAGGCTAATATAGAACTAGACTACCTTGATCTGTCTTTTATTGTCAATCCTGTGCACTCGATTTATAAAGGGATAATTGGATATAACAGGATACTGGTGCAGATAAGATTCATAAAATGTCTTACCATTTTTGCTCTGTTTTGGACAGTAATACGTCCAGGCTATAACTGCCAATCTTTATGAGAAACTGAACTAAAGTGATCATGTCGTCAGTATTGTGTGCAATCTCTAGATAAAATTATATTTCTTTACCTTTTATTCTGTTTCTGTTTACATAATTTCAATAAAATTATACTCTTAAAATGAATATTTTTTGTATTTGTAAAAATAAACGATTGAAAATTGTTTCATAAGAAAAAAATAAAAATACTTAAATTATTAGTAAACTATAATATTTTCTTGCTATGATAAGTTACTAGAGTCGAGCAAGCAAATTATTAAAACAGGGTCCAACATTCGTAGGGATTAATAATTCACATTATTCAGCATTAATATACCGAATAGGAAATTGAATATTATTTATACTCGAACCACTCAATTTTAAAGGTATGGAAATATCAAATATTTTCGTTTATTTCTTCATTTAAAATCAAGAAGAAATTAAACATTTCCCTTCTACTTAATATGTGATCGTTGCTTCTTTAAAATTTATTTCATGTTTGGTGAGAGATATTTTTAATACTGACGATATGTTTCATATATCATTAATCAAGTAATTGTTGGTTAATGATTGTGGTACGTTGGTCACTTACTGTTATATAAGTGGGAACGAAATGAGTTCCGTTTGTATAGTTATATAGTTATATATTCACACGTAAATGCATAATACATACTTATACATAGTTGTAATATCGATATTAGCAACCTTAAAGTAGAAACATTTGAAGGTTTATTAAAAAGAATTGTTGATTCGTACTATTATCCTCGTTAGGATATAACAATTAAAAGAAAATAAAAAAAAGCAATTGTGTTCTGTACAGTCACAAGATCTGAGTAGAAATAAGAAAAACTGTTAGATATATTCACAGCAAATTATTCTCAAGTTTATGATTTTGTATTGTATGTTCATGTAATGCATAAAGTTATAAACTATAATCTTGGAATTATTTCTTTTTTTATATTCAAACGTTAAAAAGTATTTAAAGAAATTTAACAAATTTTGTTTAATTTATACATACATCGGTCATTCGATTATTATTATTAAGACCTGTGCGATAAATTTCAGTAGTTGGTTTTAGATTTGAATTGTTAAACATATCTCGAAAAACATAATGCATTCAAACAATGTTGAGATTCTTGGATAGCAACAAGAATTTCACAAAAGTAATGGTATTATTCGAAAAAACAAATACCCGGTTTATAAATTTTTTAATAGTTTTCAATACCTGGTGATATGTGTACAGAAATTGCGTAAAGTATTTTATTAGTAAAGTATGTCATTAGTAAAAGTATGTGTTTAATTTAACAATAATCTAAAAGATTATCTTAATCTAAAGATTAAACACATCGATACTTTACGCTGGTACCGTATTATTCGGAAGGTAAAAGATACAGGACATATTATAGATACTCTCATTACTAATTATTCTGTATTTTAGAAATTTTTGTGGTTTGAAATCTTTGCATTCTGGTATCAAATAATAAATCAATATATTTTGAGTAGTACGTAGATTGTATTTACGTTTGAATAAGTATGCTATTTTAAATAAAACTATATCAATATCTACTAAATATATTTTTAATAATTTTACCGCGAAAACATTAATTCTTTTTTAAGATAGTACCTTTTTTAAAATCGAATTTTTTTGGTAGTAATACGACTATCACACGAATCAGTTTCTGTAAAGTATTATAATACATATAAGCAAGTATATTTAAGAGTAATCGTTTTTGAAATTAACAGTGACCTTATTTAATACACAATTATTTTTCATTCTTTTTAAATGTATTAAGGTTTTATATTTTTCGTGATATATTTTATATATGACATCGATAATTTAGAATGTATTATCAAGTAATACTATAGTCAATAGTCGTTAAGTGTACAATAAGACATTAAAATCTTCGATTAGATCCACTTAATGAACATTTGTTATAAAAATTAGCTACTTGGATTTGATTATCTAGCCTCCTTTGCATTTGCTAATATTTTATATTTAAAAAGTTGGAAATGTATCACCTAAATATTTCATTCGTGCAAAATATAGTACCAAGTATATATATATATATATATATACTTATATATATATAATATATAATATTATACATATATAATATATATATAATATTAAACCTATTACATTATTTTGTAAATGATTTTTCTTGTTACAGGTTTAAAAATAACTGATACAACTAACAGAACTGAGGTTTTGTGGAAATATTTATTCCGAATACTCGTATAAAAATTTTTGCAATATCATTAGAAACTATCACGTATAATATTCATTGCTGTTTAAGAAAATGTTGCTGTATATTCAGTGAGCATTGTTATTTTAACTGCTTTTTTTATAAGTTCTAAGCATTTATTATGATGGTCTTTGATTGACAAGGAAATTTATTAATATATTTTCTACCTAGAATAAATTATAAATAAATACATTTAGATTGATTCTACCTAAATTCAATAGAATTTTGAGATTCTTGTTTGGTATATATATCTAAAACGTCAATTTTGAGTATTATATGAAATTACTTTGATAGAATATCTAGATTAATATTAAATAAAATTTGTTTTCTCGCTAATTTAACTAGTCCATCGAGCTGCAGTTGTTATAAAATATGAATATAATAGGAAACTTGTATCGTTATCGTTCACTTATGTTACATATTTGTTGGAGTTATATAAAATGTAGGATGATTCTAAGTTGAGTGACATTGATACGACAATTGTGCAGGCTGCAAGGTTGAAACTTAATTTATATCCTGTACTTATTCTTTAAAATAGCTTTTGGATCACACGATTTCACTTTCTGTGCCAATATAGAAACTTATGTAAGCTTCCAGAAATCGTTTCTCAACATATTTTGGTAAAAAATAAGTACACTGGAAGATCTCACACGAAACGTACCCTGTATACATTAATTTCTAAGAGTATATCAGGAGGTCACTGTTAAGATCGTTGCAACCAAACCAAGTGTAGCACCTGTCATTATAAGACTTCTCCAAATTGCTCCACTTATTTCTTCTGCCACAGGGTATTCTATACACAGTTGCTCCTAAGGAAATACAGTATGTGCATATGTCAATGTAACAAAAACTTATGTGTTCAAACTATAACAATTTCTATGTATTTGTATCCTAATTTTGGAAACACAGCACTTACCCATCCTCCGTATCCTTTGATGAAATGTGCAACTTTCTCACCAATAAATCTGGAGACGTAAAGAGGTAATTTTTTCTTTAGAGTGTGCATTCGTCTATCTCGTGCCCATAGAGCGAGTCTACCCATGAATGCATATAGACAAACGATTCTCGCCCATGTAACTCCACCGTGTAAGAACAATTCGTCCGCAACTCCCATGAACGCTTCGTATGCCGTATCTGGCACAACGTTTAGACGATTTACCATACTTGCGAAGAGAATACTATGTTTATTCAACATTTGATACACGTTGTGTCTCATACTACGGGAAACTGGGTCTTGAGATATCAGATATATATCTTCCTTCAGTAGATACCGTATCACATCGTTGGCTAAACACTCTGCTGTCCGCTCTATGGAATCTTCGCAGAGAGTATACCGCGAAGACGAAATCAGCTGCGGAAAAAAGTTCTGCAATCGGATCTGAAAGAGATCATTTCTTTGTTATTTTAACAAATTAGTCACGCTCAATTTTTTGAAGTAAATACACATATGTGTGAGAAAGCGGAATAGTAACTAGATGATTAACGGTGCTTCGTTCTCATTACTTAGAACATCGAATAGTTTAGTGTTTTCGTATATTAAATCTTAACATATTATCAGGGAGTCAACAATCTAGGATTAGATTATTTAATTTGGGAATTTTTAATCTCTATTACGGCGAATGTAAAATACGAAATAGAATT
Organism: Bombus terrestris; assembly: GCF_910591885.1. Taxonomy (NCBI): domain Eukaryota; kingdom Metazoa; phylum Arthropoda; class Insecta; order Hymenoptera; family Apidae; genus Bombus; species Bombus terrestris. Next base: position 1,290,084 of record NC_063279.1, on the reverse strand, counting down.
AAATATCCTAAATTTCAGAAATTTAACGAAAATCGGCAAAGTCAGTTATTAAAAAGACAGTTATTAGTAAATAAGTTACAAAAATAAACAAGAGAGCGAGAGGTTTAATTTTGAAATCCGACTTTATTGACCTTCCCCGAAAACGCGGCAAGAGCTACGCGCGAGTTAGAAGAAGAAAGAAACAGGCGCGAAAGAGAGGAAATTCGAGGATATAGCTTATTGACAACGGAGTCGAGTTAAATGAAAGTTTAGTTCGGTGACTTAATACCTAAGTTAACTAAAGCGAAAGTATCGATATGTGTGTGGTTACCTGACAAACTTCGATAAAAGACATAGCGGTATGTGCAGTGCCGATAGCATATCGGCACAGAGCGCCGTTATCACCGGCAATCGGTGTTTCACCGCCTCCGTTATGATCCTGTGGAATCACAGTATCAGCGCTTCCGCCGGCGTAGTCGTTGTCGTTAGAGACTCGCTGGCTCGACGAATTCTTGTTACCGGGGGGATCGCATTCCAGGATGCCGCCCACTCTGGAATGCGGTTCCCCCCGCACTGACGCACCCTGCCCCTCTCCATCCGTGAGGATCTCATTGTCCGGTGGTGCACCGTCGTCGCCGGCCATCCTCGTGCACGCACTCTCTGATCTCTTTGAGACACCGGTGTGTGTGTCAGAAGTTGGAACCACTCTCGCCACAGAGAGGGACCAGATTAGTCGTAAGCACTAATCGCGATCCTTAAAAATCGAACCTTCTTTCTCGGTTTTTTAAAACATGGTTGTCTGTTGAAGAATGAGCTGCTGAACTAACGCTCGAAGCGCCGGGTTAACGAGCGCTCTACACGAAAAACTTCGGCTCGCCTGCCAGACGACGTAACGCTCTCTACTTTCCCGCGGCCATTTCCGAAGCCGAACCTTTAACCGCTCCTCACTCCTCCGTCTGCTTATCCCCACTCCTAGTTTTACGTTTCCCACCAGACTCCACTACTAGTCCATTCCCTTCCATCTATACATCGCACGTTGTAGAGGACGTTGCAAAATACAATGGCTCGCGAAGGTGTTTGGATTCTTATCATAAAAAATTTTGACAAACGTGTTATGTGTATTATGTGAAATTTTTGAAATTTCATTGCCATTGCAGTTCTAACAATAATCGTGCAAGGCTAATAATTCTGATATTTTACATAGTTCAAAGTTTTCTAACGATAAGAAAGTTGGAGAGTTCGGCTATATGTAATTCGTGAAATACCTGATTATTAATATTCCGAAACAATGCCAATTTTAAAAGTTCGCGGTTCTAAAAAGGTTAATTGAAAGTCGAAAAGTCCAAATATTTCTTGTTTGATTCTGTACATTCTATATATAAGAATTTTATTACTTTTATTTTGCTTGTATATTGATGTCACAATAATGAAGTTTCATACTTTTGTTATAAATCTTTTTAACATTGGACATCCGTGATATAAATTTCTTTTTTTTTGACATACTTGATAATCAACGATAGGGCATGATTGAACGGATGGTATCGACACGCCATATTCAAATTTCAAAGAAACGATATTTCACATTTCTCACTCTGATATAGCGGTCAAAATTTTCTCAGCGTGGCTTCTGAGAGACTGAAATATGCGCTACATATTTTGTAACCCTCTGTATACTAACACAGGTTACTTGAATGGTGCACACAACGGTACAGACTTCTATGGATCATTCACGATTTCTCCCCACCATTGACCATTGGTGTATTCCGGCACGCGGTTCACACTGTTATCCACTGCTCCATACAAACTCACTGTACATGTACATTTGAATGTAGCGTGCATGTTGTAAATGTGTAAGTGACTCAACTATCTCTTCTATATTTCCTCTCTCGTCTCTACCCTCTGTTCACCTTTCTCTCTTTACTCTCCTTCTCAGCGAGGCGCCGTCGATAACCTCCTTCCCCTCGAAAGAGTGCTCTCGCGCACGTGCACGGTCACAAGCGCGAATACCTGTGTGCGCCCTGGGAATCGAACGAACGGAATTTTCGATGGAACGCGGAGTTCGCCTGGTATCGGCCACCGTTCTTAGCCGTATTCTCGCCGCTGTATTATTCACAGAGAATGTTTCTTCAGAGATTAAGCCACTATAATCGGATATACGATACAGTGAGGTTCTGTTTGGAATTAATTTCTTATTGTTCGTTTATCAAATTCGTTTTGTATACATACGTGATAACAAGTATATTATTATAGTTGATACTAAGTATTGAAGGTTAATTGTTATAGTTGCTACAGTGGTTGGTGCAATCATGACAACGAAGTGTGACAATGTATCGATCTTGAAAATTTGATATAGTATTTATTCTTTTCTTTCTGGCAGCATTTGAATCATTGTAGCAATTCGAATTCCAAAAGTAATGCAAAGGAACGATATCTATTACCATTTAACAAACTGTTTGCCATAGAAGTTACCAATGATCACTTTTAGATTTATCGATGCTGTTATGGAAGATATAGTGACCAACACTAACGAAATTAATTAGAATACTTGAATAAAAGGGACAGTCACAAATATATTCGTTCCTCGCAAAAATTTGTAATAATTTTAATATTGAAATAACAGTATAAAATTACTTAATGCACCAGGAAGTGTTCACAAAATGAAGCGTGTACTCAATTTAAAATTACCCGACAGTCAACGTGTTATGCAATAAATGATTTGCTACTATTTTTGTGAAATATAAAATATGTTAATTTGAGAGTAACGATAATGACAGAAGATATAACTTTATCGAGCAATAAGATTCTATTGTATTATAAGATTATATTATTCAAAATTGTATATGGATTTCAAGAAATTGCAACACTTATTCCAATGCCGCTGGCGCGCTTGGTGAAAGCCAGCCACGTCACAGTTGCTAACCTAAAGGTGACGTAGAGATCGTTGGGGATGACGATAGTATTCCAGTCATTGGTAGTTTCCCATTTCATTGATGCCGTGCTCCCTGTTATTATAACTTCCTGCTGTGCAGTTGCATGGGTCCACCATTCATGTTGTTTGTCTTCCATTGAATTGCCAGTAGATAGCTTTCTTTTTAAGAGAAACTTCTTTTAACGAGAAACATTTTCTTTTCAAAAGAATTATTTCAAATGATCCATGAATTTTAAGGAAGTCAATAAGTTTTAAAATTATTTACTAATTTTAAGTAAAGTTATCTATTAATTTTAAAGAACTAGAACTCTATTAATCTCTACTCAAATATTTTCTTTTAAATATTATATTTGCTTGTTAAAATGAAATCTGTAATACACTTGAATCTAATTACTTAATATGTAAAGTTTACAATAAATACAACGATGTGCCAAATACTTTCTACAGTCATTGTAAAGTTTTCTAGATTCTACGTCGTCATATTAGAATCTTTATTAGTAAGTAATTATAAATACGTTCACCCTCCATCGTTATACGATTAAGGTTCATAACCTTAAAATTTCCTACTCGTACTAAATTGTATCATTGAGAAATTTCTCAATTATCTTTCCTTATATTACCAAAAATATTATGTCCAATGTAGAAAAAGAAACATAATTTTACTTTCGTATGAAATTTGTTTTCACCATAGTAGTAAGATTTCTACGGTTACATAACCACGTAATTGTTTGGACGATATTTCTCGATGGGACAAAAAGAGAGATAAAAACGTTTGGAAAGAAGACGATCGTCACAAAGTGTTGGCGCGTCGATTCACATATAACGAATACGATTGGTATTCGCGATGGTGCAGAATGTAGTGGTAGTCACGGTGTATTTCCAAGAAGGAATTATTATGTTGAAACTGGTCGGCGCGGCGCGGCGTGCACGCCGACTGACTCTGATCGGCGGCGCGCGACCGTGCCCGCTCTTTTCTGCCTGTGCAACCTTCAAAGGCCACAGAATGCGTCGATGAATGAAGTAGGAAAGTTGCAGAGTACCGAGCCGACCGGATGTGTATACTAGGTGGTCAAGAAAATGAGAGCTACTACGTCATTCAGCAACTAGCTAGTTTTGCGCCCCCTCTCAGTGGTTAGAGTCGCTGCTAGACGCTCTAACGACAATTATCAGTCACTTTATTTTTACATTGTCTCGATCTTAAACCATCTTTAATAGCTCTTTGTCTTTTACTCGTCACTAAGCGTATAGATTTCTTTTTTCAAATTCTTCGCACGATATATGAAAGATGTAGAAAAGAAATGTAAGATAAAATAGTTAGTGCAAAATAGATTAAAAAGGATGGAATGTGTTAAAAGTTGAATAAAATAATGATATATGTTTATGTAATATGAATAGCGGAAGTTCAACTGCTTCTGATGAAGGTTGTTTAAGACTTATTTGCTCCATCTTCTCCAATGTACAGTGAACGCAAAAAGTAGGTTTATATTTTTCTCTTCCTGATGCGAATACGGTGAAGCTTGGTTTATACATATATATTTCTCAACGGACGATCGATAATTTTATCTCAGTGTGGCGGTTTTGAAATAGGACTTGAAATACGACAATTTTTTACAAGCTTCTTGATATTGCACATAACTTGGTACTACAAATATCTACGGTTATTATCAACAACGATCTTTCCAACTTCCGTCTTCGTCCTTGCTTCTTGCCTCTTTGATTTTCTGCAACTAGTTTTTTCTCCTTCCTAAATTATTCAAAGGATAAGTAGTTTATAGATTCTTTCCACTATTTATGATTTTTCGTTTCTAGGATAGGAGTTTATTTCAGAATAATCGCGTACCAAATAAAACTTCAAATAGCGTCCAAATAAATGAAATTCATGTAAACGGATTTCTATCGAGTATTTAATTTGTTTTAAAAAGAAAATATTTGGTAAACTACCAACTTAGTAAATACCATCGTTTTGTGTCCCTTATATACTTAAACACTATAAAAATATTTACTCAAACATTATACTATACTATTTAAACACAGATCTTTTTAAAGATATGTATCTTTAAAGGATCAAGCTTGATCTATGAATTTCGCTCTTTCCCATTGTGAATGGTAATTATCTATGAGATTAGAAATATTTGCTGATGGCAGGTCTTGTAAGCCGTACGATAAACGATTTCTCTTAACCAAAGCTCGCAGGTGTCTATCGACGTTGTCTATGCGTTATTCGAGGCGGTTTACCTTTCTATACCAAATGTGGATAATCACACACGTAAGGCATTAATGCTTGGCAGCCGGACATGGATAAATTGGCAATATGAGTCACGTATAAATGACATCTAATTGGGTCATTATCTCACAGTTGCTTCTTAAAGTGGCAAGAGACGCAATAAGAAGCTTTGTGGATTGGCAACGTTTCGCGCGACGAATTCCTTAGGAAAAATTTAAATGTATCTCATTCTCGCACTTCGCATAAAATACTATTTAAATCCCACTTCTGATTTAACTGGCCAAAAATATAACGTACAGTGTAGTTATATTTTACATTCTTTAAAGTATTTGAACATTTATAATAGAATATTTTTATTAATCTAATCGAACTTTTCGAGAAGTTGTATTCAGACAATCTTTTTCTGTTTGTCAACGTAAAGAATCGTTTTTAAAAGATGAGCTTCTTAACTTCCGCTACGAATTTTCTAAACATAACCTAATATTATTGGCGAATTACGAGTTTATTATTTCCCTTGTTGGGTACTATTTCTATATTGCTTTTTGAAAACCACTCTATTACTTCTCATGGTTTAGGGTGGCTTTCGTTAGTTTTTTATTGCATTTGCAGATAACGTTATTTTAATAAAGAATTAAATAAACCAAAATGTTTTGTCCATATTATATATACATATATATCAAAAACATTTTTGTGTTTATAATTCGCAATGGTTAAGCTTCTACATACTGAAGTGCTTCTCATGCTTGTTTCATTTCTTTGTTGTTTCGCGATAGGAGATTGCACGCGTATCGTTTGTCTCTCTCGATAACCCATCCGTTCTTGAATTACCTTAGATTGGTAACAATTGTGCTTTATCCTTCTCTGGCCCATTAAAATGTCAGCCAGTCGCTGACAAACATATCAACTAACGCGACATCCGTCAAGTTGAACCACGTGTCTTGATAGTGGTCTGCAGCTACGATTGAAAATATCGTTTCACTTTGTTTTCTCGCCGCGAAGTGGACCGTGGGAATACAAGTGAGTGAGCGGCACACAGTATTTCAGGGGAACTCGTGGCAACCGGCTCTCGGTAGCTTTTCTTACCATCATTCATGATACTATGGTACGGCAATAGGATGATTGCCTGACGGCCGATGCCTAAAGTGGATAAAGTCTTCTATAGTAATTTAACTCGAACAGGGCACAGGGGTGTGTTAGATAACCAGCCTTTTACATTTTACTATCACTGAGTTGGCCTAACGACCAGCCGTGTTTGACCTCTACGTCCAAAAGCATGTTGTTCATCATTTGGATAGTTGTCCCCTTGAGGTTTCGATATTAGTCGAAGCTTGAGTTTGCGATGTTATTGGCTAAGAATGAAGGTTATGTTTATTCATCCGGAACTCGGTACTTTTTTAAGCGTCAAAAGATCTGGTCAACTTATTATTCAATATTATATTGTATGTTTAAAACTATCCTGTATAATTTGTTAATAAACATTCATATTCACTGAATAATCTGACGTATCTATCGATCTACACGGAATAATCTATATTTGCAAAAACGTTGAAGGCAACACGAACTCTTTGCGCGTTGCTAAGATCATCCGCTGTTCGAGGGTTCATTAAGATCCGTGAATTATTTCCGTGAGATCTCTATCAGATTTCTATAAATCTTTATAACTAGATGGGGATTATGTCCGAAGAGTATCACGTGTCAAGTGACTGAAAGTATTTCTAAGCCAACTAAATAATCTATGGATCTTATTACAATGGAAACATTATTTCATAAACCAGCTATTCAGATAGTTGATTTATTATTTATTTTTAATTCGTTCTCATAGATCAGCGACTTAACAAATTTTGGCTAAATGCAAAATTCAAACAATGGTGATACTTTTTGAGAAGATTTGGTTTCCTGTTGGAATTATGATAAAAAATCTTTTTAAATCCAGACATACATCTACCATATCTCACTATTCACAGACAAGTGGTGCACTCGTGAGCTACCATTTAAGTAATAAAGACTACCTTAAGCGCTATATTAAACCGAATCAAACAGGCTGGAGCCAGTATATACAATTTGAATATTTAGTTATGATAAGGAACCTTATTCGGCCATTTTTATTCAGTATCCTTCATACATTGCCAAAAATGTAGAAATGTAAAAAACGTAGGATAAAATAAACAGTTAGGTTTTAATTATTCATTGCATATTTTTAGTGTGCAATTTTAATTAATGGTTAATTTTATTAAATGCTAATGAGAATACTATGAATGCTAATAAATCTTATCAATAAATTTTCCATTTTTTATCTGTATATTTTACATTTGTTTATTACTATAGATAAGCTGTTCCAATGATAGGTCCTACTTGAAATCCATGTTACTTAGTTAGAGATCGATGACTGTTTCATCAAATTTGTGACATCAATTAATCACTAAATATATTATTTACTAGATTATTAGATTTACTAGATATACTATTACTAGATTATTAGATAAGAATCAAGTTCATTTTTTCTTATTTATACTGTTTACGAGATATTTCTATATCTTTATAGTAGCATTTCGTAAAAATTTTGTTGCAATAAATATTCACTAAAAATTCATTAAAATGCATTGTATACGCATCTATTGAAGTAATTGGTGTATGTTTGTAAACCTGATTGGAACAAGTGCATAGGTTGAGTCGTTCGGTGACCTCTTTCTTTCGCATGGTTACTTTTCTGTCGTGTATGCATACAACGTTGAATAATCACGACAATATAGCAGCCTCGAGTAATTAAGGAGTTATACGCTTAGGAAAATTGAATCAACGTTACGATCGTTTCGCGTAACGTTTCGCTAATTGGATCCTCGGATGTAATTTCATTCGTTTGTTTCATTGGACTCCATCAAGAAGACAATGTTCTATAAAAAGTTAAGGTAATTATTATTACCATGTGTGAAGCGAATATTACACTCAACAAATCGATAAAATTATTAAGTTTATGTAAATTAAGATAATGTTTACGCAAATTATTCCCACAAAATTCCAGAAGTATACTTTTAATAACTTACGAGAACGTTGAAGATATTTCAATATGGTAACTTAAATTGAATTTTAATAAAAATTAATCACGACTTCTTATTTTCAATTGCCAATAGTTACTTTACTAGTTCTTAATCTTCTATGTTACAGATAATGATAATATGCAATGAAGAATTTGGAAGAAAAGTTGCGTTAGTAATAAAATCTTCTATTTGAAAAATCTATGGACGAAATTAAATTCTAATGGAGGAAACATCGAAAAACATTACGTATGAGATATGTCGACACTTCGATGCATGTTATACTCTTCATTTGCTGCCACATATAGAAATGTTACATATTAAAGAAATTCATAATTAGATTTTGTACATAAATAATACGAATCTACATAACACAAATCTCGTATCATTTTCTATACTTTTTCATTTTCAAAAAAGAATTTACTTGTGCCACTTTTCCCCTAAAATCCCCTAAAATACAATCGAAATCAAAGATTGATCGATTTAGAGTGTGCAAAGGAAGTTCTTCCGGTCCAGCGTAAATTTATTTATCCAACGACAAGTTCGCGCTTAGCTAGTTATCCTTAACCGTGAGTTTTATTACTTCCGTGAAGCTGTCAATGGTCGTCTATTATCCCCCTTCGCGTGAGGTATACCTTTTTTCTAGTGCTGTGCACAAAGGAAAAGAGGGGGAAGGGGCCGCCTGATTTCGCGGTCCCGTGCGACGTCCCTGAGTTGGCAGTTGTACTAACAGATTGACAGACGTACTCGTCGCGAACTGACCCCTTCGTAGTGATTTAGTTATCTCTCTATCGACGCCTCGCCAACTCCTATAACTTGGATCGTAATAAAAAGAAAGAGGAAAAAAAGTGTTACCGGAAGTGTTGCATCAAAAGGTAACGCGAATTCTACGCTGAATGAGCTCCTGCCGGTTTGAAATCGTCTCGAGACGAGATATTATGATTAGGTGAGTAACTAAATTAGGTTTGATCTTCTTTTGAGTGGTCGTCCCGTCGTTCCGCAATTCAGTGATTGTTAGAGATTTTTCAGTGACTTTGGTCCTAGTGACAAATTTTTAGGTACAACGATACATGTGTGTTCGCAAAAACAAAGTAGTCGCTAAAAATCTCGTAGTTGATGCGACTATAAATAAACGAATAAGCAGGAGAAGAAGTCTATGGTATAAGATCGTTTGAATAAAGTTTGTTAGGCAATTATATTAGTATTAATGATACAAGTTAAATTAAGTAATATTAAATAATGTTTCAAGTATAATATATAGTTCGCTATAAGGAGGTTTTAATATTAACGTAGAACCATTTATTCAGTTGGATAAAACGATGATCATATCGCAACATCCAGTTTCCTTAATCCATATATAATCTCGGTAATGTTTAAGCTATTAATTACGAGGTAATGTATGATTAGTAAAAACCACAGAATTACTAGTTATAAAATAGTAATATCCTTTGAATGTTCTTTTTTCGACATTTCTTAAATAATCTTTTATATTCTTTTCTCTATAAAATTAGATTAGAGTTAATTAATACAATATCGTGGTTGTACTAATTTGAAACTTTATTATCGTCTTTTAAACGTTTTTTAAAAAAAAATGTAAATCGACTATTTTATAACATTTCCAGCAAAAAATTAGATTGAAGTATAAAAGTATAAGTATTAAAATAGAAAAAAAGCTCGATGGTTATATATCAGTGTGAAACTTTGTTATTGGCTTGATCTCTTTAAATCCATTACTTAATTCAAACTTCCTTATTGCTTTAAGTAAAGATTCGCTGCGTTTTCGTGAAGTGCATTCCATTCATGAGCGAGTAAATTAAATGAACTGATGTAAGTAGTAGTATTTCGTGTGCATCCTAGTATTTGCAAGTGTCTAATAGGGTGCTAGTAGATCAAATGAATTCGTGGTGAAATCAGCTTACAGTGCTCGATAATAAGTCTAGTGGATTTCGAGCGGAAATAGATCATACCGGTCATTTGTGACACGTATGAACACTCGGGATAGTTGCAATGGTGTTTAAAGTAGCAAGTTCTGATACGTTTTATACACAGAAAATTCGAATAATATTTTACTTAAGTCTGCTGCTCTCGCTTTTTCTTCACATTTGTATGCACGTCTTTAAATATTTTCTATTCTTGAGATATTTTATTCATAAAAAGCATGGAATACGCAAAAGGTAAAATTACATTGAAGATTAAAATTAAATATTTAAAAACACATTGATCCAATGAAAGCAGCAGGGTTTATGTTGTTTACCATTCTTTCTAGTTTTTCGTAAACTTACCTGAATCAAATATCATTATGAAAATGTACAACGTCCATTTTGTTTAATAGTTACATTTTGTTTAGTGGTAACAAGGATCAGAAAATATTTCGTTTAATTTTTCCTATACAGATAAGAGTCCTATGAGAAATTTAGATCAGCTATATGCGTTATGTAACAACATTAACAAGTCAGAGTTAACGATTGAGTAATGCATTAGATAATTAAGGTTTGAAGCTCGGTGCTAGACACTTTTCCATTCGAAACGACGTAATTTTCCGACCTCTAAATTTGATTTATGTGACGCAATAAATCGATGGAAAAGAAGTTTGTCCAGCACTGAAATATTGCCTAACCTACAAAAACCATATATGCCTATACCGTACTGGTAACATACGTAAGATTCAAGATAGTGTCTAGATCGTAAATTTCAAAATTCTTCATCATAGGTACAATTTGCAATAGATTGCCAAGTAGGAATATGCCATAATGTGACGCAAATTGTTAACTTTATGGAAAGAATAAAGAAAGCAGAATATTATTAAATGATTGAATCCTTCGAAAATTTATTACGTGGTGCTTTATTCTGGCTTTTCGTTGATATAAGAGAATAATTTCTTTTTTAGAGCTGCTTAACATCCCTACGATTTTATAATTATATTATAATTTAATAACGATACGCGAAAATATAATTTTATTATTTTATAACCTTTTAATTTTCATCATTTACCTAAGACTTCTTTCGAGTAGCTCAATTCTGTATCTCACTTTTTGAATGCACAAATTTAGCATTTTAGTAAACTGTAGTTGAGAAAACAAAATTACAATCGCGGATCTGGTTTCTTTAAAAGGAGTACGTTTTGCTTGCTAGTTTTCGAAACGGTTTGGTAAACACAGATAACAGCCCATTATTATCATATTTTGCACGGTGACATGAAAAGATGAGCACAATCAAATTGCAATTTTCTTTGAAAACTTAAGCAACATTAAAAAAATTACGACACCCGGAAGAATGGATCTTTAAAAAAAAATCGACAAAGAACAGATGTTGAACAATTCAACGTCTTACAATAATTAAATGGTAATTGCACAAAGTTACAGCTGTTCGCAATTACGGTAGATGCAAAAATGCTCAAAATTCTAGAACTGTACATCATTTACTTGAAGATATATCTTCGATTTGAAAAATTGTAATATTGAAAACTCAGATAGATAAATGAAAAAAGAATTGAGAGTCGTAATAATAAAAACTGACAGAAGCATGCGCTTATTATATATACTTGGTACGTGTAGCGCAGAGTTGATCCTTTCAAAAAAAAATCATACGTCCAACGTCAGAAATTCAAATTTATTCGCGTTGGAAAATCAGATAAATCCGTGAGACGAACAAATTGAAATCTTGCAACAGTAATAAAACGAGGTAAACGTAATAGTTCAGCGTAGGTATGGCGGAAATCTAGCACAGCAGCAACTGGATTTCCAATCTGATTTCCATCGATTGGTTGATTCTGGCCTCATTGATCGACAGATTTATTATCAGAAGTATACGATCGATCTACTGCGATTCTATTGAATTCAGCCAGAAGATGGTTGATGCGATATTTTTCTATCCTTCTGTTTATTCGTTCACGCAATCGTAAAATGTAATTTTTGTAAATAATACTCTGTTTAAAAAATGCACACATATATATATTTTCGAGACAAATATTTAAACTCGTGATCAAAATATTAAAATACGTTCTCCACGATGCAAGTCACGGTAAAGCAAGAGTAACCAAAAGCGAGACAGATAAACACACGAAGAGTTAAATAATTGAAATATTTCATTATATCACGATCGATCGAATCAAGTCATGCGTGACAAACACGCATGATTTAACATATGTAAACCTAATATAACATCGTAATAGGCGAAAATATTGGTTTAGCTTGAAATGCAAATGTCGCGATTTTGCAATGAAACCGATTTTCTCACATGGATCGCTATTTGAACCAGGATGTCATTGCCAACGAGTCACAGCGTGTACCTTCCTCGAGTCCTAGATGCTAGAAATTCAAGAATGGTGAGAAAATTAGGCTCCTTTGTGAATTCATACAATTAGAACGAGAGATAAGCTCCTTGAACTGAACATAAGTAAACAAAATTAACATAGCTGGTTAATTAAATTCTGTAAATTAAAATCCGTTTTGCCTCATCTTTTCAACGACGAATATAAGTACAATGAGTGGATGACGGATTTTTATGTATTTATGCGTAGTTTAAAGATCCAAGGATGCATAATATGCAAAAATATACGAAATGCTGAAAGTATAGTGCTCGTTGTAATATTTGATAAGTATCGAGATACTTTTGTCGCTCACTGTATATATGAGAAGAGGTTATTGAGAAGAGAGCGTTGTATGACGCGAACTGCATCGAATTTCTTGGGTTCCGCCGAAACGACGCGCATTCAGCTCCCATTCAACTCGCAACATCCACCCACGCAATCACGCTGCAACCGTGCAGTACGTGACGCGTGATCCGCAAGATTTTTACGCTGCTTGCCGGTTGATTGCCCCCAGAGCACGTTAATGACGTCAGTACGCTCGATGATTCACTACGAGCAACTCGTGTACACGACGCCGGACACATATGACCGTGCGTGTGCATAATTCGCATTACTTTCACGCGTCTGTGTACATTGTACACCTGAACGCATTTACCGCGTTGATACATTCGGCCACGTTCGCGTTTCTTACCATGTTGGATTGTTTTTCACGTTACTACTTTATTCTATTTTTGTCGATTTAGAGCAATCCGAGCAATCCGATAAAATTGACAGTCATGCGAAGACCGCAGATGAAAAGCACAATTCATATTTCTCGTCTTTTATAGAGAAGGAATTTTAAAAGTTAACACGTATGTTTTGGCGATCGATGCAACGTCAAATTTGTCTCTGCATTTGATTTTCATTCTGCAACGATTTGCTCAATTTGCTCCGCTCTTTGGCCCATTTCCTACTCGCGTTTTCTGTTCATTGTCAGTCGTGTTTCTCTATTACTAAGAGATTTCTTAACCTTCGCATAGTATCCTCATAGATCGCAGACTACAATGATTTATGTTGGATCGTTTAAGTTTACGACATTTAAATTTCGCATTTTTTATTCTCAGTGTTAAAAACTAGTAATAAAGTATCCTTCTATTTCTGTTTCTATCGCTAAGAGAAATTTCTTAAGTATGCGGATAACATGGAAGAATGATTTATTGATACGCGTTATTTTACATCCCAATTTTATTATATGTATATGATCAGGTCTTCGGGAAATATCTCAAATGTTTGCCTAGACCGTATCATATATGCATTAACTAGAAAGTATGTAGTATAATGGGCATTTTATTATGTAGACGATATCGTAGGCTTCATAGGACTGGATACTACCGATACATCGCTATGTGGTCTCCCAAGTTCAACAAAGTTCGATAACATCATCGTTGATTAGAATGCCAAAGACCATAGTCTGGAAAATATTTATCGCGTATCGTTTCGATCACGATGCCATTGTTTCGCGTTCTTAATCAGCCAGGAGCTAATGAAATCTATTTCTTACTAACCGATATTCCTAGTTCTTTCTCTTCTTTTGCACTTTTATTTCAAGATTGATATTTCTTATCTTACATTTTCATTTATTGAAATAAATATTTATGCGACAAATATTTCGATGAAATAGTTTTAATGTATCATTAGAGCCATTGTTTAATCAGAAGCCTCGTCAGAATTACAAAGTTAACTCTTCCTTACAAAACCGATAAAGATCCAGTATTTGAACCCTCACCATAGAAAAATTCTATATCCACGTTAAGCATTTATTTTATACATGTAATGCGACACAATTTATATTGGTATATCTGAAATTATACTGGTCAAATTTGAAACTAATCTGAAAATGTATATAGAAATTAGAAGGTATTTGTTGCAAATATGTATTGAATAAAAAATTGATATAAAGCGTGATAGCCATCTTGAGTATATAAGTGTCAAACGTGGTCTTACCGATTATCGAGCTCCATTAAAATATAATGGACGATCGACCGTTTAAATAGATCTGCGATCTTTGCGAAATAATTATACATATGCTTGTACTAAATATTTTGTAACTCCAATATACATCAAGAACCTAAATTCGTAGCACAAGGGAAGTCCTAGCCCGAAATAGGACGAAGATCAAGAATACCAAAATTGTGCTCGGGGCTTCGTTTTCGAGAACATCGAGCTTGAAAAGTTGCCATCGCGAAGGACACCGCAACGAGCGAAACAGAAACGAATAGAGACAATCATTGCGCGGCGAGACAATCGATTACATGATAGTCATATATCATTGCGTATATTAATGCCGAGTAAGATCGTAAGACAATGCAACCATGTTTCTGTCCGTGTATCATGCCTGGTATCTCGATGACTGTGAATGCAAGACGCGTTTCATTTGTCCGTAAAAGTTTGCGACAATATCGCGAAGGTGATGGAAGATACCAGATACGTACTAACAGTTATAGGTTGACGGAAATTCAGGCGACCTCGAAATATGGACTAAACAGGTTGACTAAAATTCAGTAGAGTAAGATTCAATGGAATAGAATATGGCCCACTATGCTAACGAACTATAATTATATTTCTAGTAAATTCTGTCTTAATTCGAAATTACATGTAAAATCGAACTTTCTTTATAATTCCTCCAATACACCATAGACAGAATAAACATC
Organism: Bombus terrestris; assembly: GCF_910591885.1. Lineage (NCBI taxonomy): Eukaryota > Metazoa > Arthropoda > Insecta > Hymenoptera > Apidae > Bombus > Bombus terrestris. Next base: position 1,274,921 of record NC_063279.1, on the reverse strand, counting down.
AAGTAGTTTGAAATAAATATCGAATTTATCATCTGATTCTATTTTATAGGATCGTAGAAGTTGGAAACTCTAAAGGTTGGTTCGTACACGGTCAGTAGTTTAGTCAAGTAGCATGTAAAAGCGAATTTACACCGCTTTTATCCTCGTTTCATTCGCAATGATCATCGAAAGTTAAAAGTGTAGATTCGGCTTTACTTGCCATTTGACGGATACTGGCCGTGTCTGAATCAGCCTTTAGGTTAGTGGCGAGCTCGCAACGGTTTGTAGTTCGTGTGCATAAGACTCGAAAAGCTGGTTCCACTTTGGCGCTTGTTAAGCCGCCGTAAGATTTACTACAAACAGTGTCTCCATTATCACGTTTCTTTCAACACGAGTTGACGTGTATCTTTTTAAAGTTGGTAAACCCACATGATTGACGACACGATTGCTGCGCAATTAGCGATACATTCTCGTTCAATTTCGACTCTGTTCTTACCGTTGATTGATTTTATAAGCCACCAATTTGTCTTCTGGAAAATGCACAATCGTCCATCCCTCGATGTTTCGCCTTGCCAAAAAAATTGAGATGTATTTTTCGAAAATCGAGCAATGTAATTGTTAAACATTTCGTTTGCAAACTTGCGTTAAAATTATTTTTCAATCTCTCTGTATATTTATTTTCAGATTATTTTTGGTTACAACCGAAGGCTGAGTTCACTTTCCGATAAAAATTAAAACAGAAAACCTTAAACTTTTCCTAATATATTTTCCTAATCATTGTAATTTCCTGATATATAATAACTACACGGTAGCTGCTAACTTTAACTAGTTCAGTCGAGGCGAATAGGTTATGCGCTTTGTGTCAGAAAGGAATAGCAGACAGGTTAAGCAATAAGATGGATATGGAATACAAACGAATGGGGATTAGGCTTTTCGAGATCGATGGCATGAACGTGAAGACTCGTCGGTGATTTCGGCGAGTCGTTTCCGGAAATTTGTATCTCGCCATACCGTAAAGTACTTGCCTGACATTGTAAATAAATAATTACGGAAGACGACCAGCATCGATATATCGTCGTGATTCTTATTTATTGAGAAAAAAAAAACATATTTTAATGTAACGTATCTACAAGAGGAAAATCACAAAAATACCGGTATTTATTTCGATTGTCGATAATATATTGGTTTCGATATAGCTTCGATGGGATGATACCGGTATCAAAATCATACAGGATTTAAAGTAACAATGAAAAGGAAGTAGGGAATCGTGTAAAAAGATTTTACGAGGAGCTGTTTTATTTTTTCGTCGGTAATGCGATTAAGTAATATTGCGTAAGACGAAGAAGAAAAAAATAAGACCGAGTATTACGGTGCTTTTTATTGTTCGCCAGATACATTTGTCGAAATAATTTGATTTATCGTTTGTTTATTTGTTAAGCGACTCGTTAAATTTGCTCTTCTCGAACGACGAAATTTCTTTTAAGGTGAAAATTTTTTTCTTCGCTAATGACCAGCAAAATTGTTGGCAGGAGAGCAAGTTCAGAAAAGTGTAATAAATCTGTCTAAATGCTCTTGTCTAAATTTATGATCGTACAACATGGAACAACGTGCAGATGGCGCGGAAGAATTCGAAACGTGTCCTTCGCTGTGCTTCACGAATTAATTTATACGACAATAGTAAATTAATCTGAAAGCAATACCACAATTAGCTTGGATTTCGAACCAACGCTGAACTCTACTAGCTGCTGGTCGGAATTCCCATTTCGATCAAACATCGATAGCCGATAACGCGAAACAACTAGAGAACTGATTTAAAGGAATTGAACGTCTCGATTGATCCTCGTTTCGAACCGACTGTTGGGCCACGTGTGCGATTAAGATTGCCGTTCTGACGAATCAACGCTCTGCTACTGCTCTATTCTTTGCATATTTTTTTGCATCTTGAAATTTTCCATATATTCCGCAATTTACCGTAATGTACCGTACCTTGTGGAATATTACGCTTCTAAATTTCCCACGAATGTATAAAAATTCGCAGTCTACTAATAATTAACCTTCCAATAATATCCACTGTCTTTCTATATTCTCGCGTATCACGCGTATTTTGTGCGATATCGCACTTTCGAAATTCCCCATAAACGCAGAAAAATCCACCATCTTACTGATAATCGATCTACTAAATATTATGCGAACGATATAATGTTTGGCAGGATAACTGACTAAACCGCAAGAAACGTGCAATGTCGAACGAAAGATCGCACTCGGCCGTGAGCCTCGTTACAATAAAATAATTGATATTAACATTGATCCATCGATAATGCATCATCGATTTTCCAACTATCGGTTATCGATTATCGATAAACAATCAATTAAAGGGGAAAAATGCTTTCTCGTGGGTGTCCAACGACCGACTCCTGTTATCGATGTCGCGGCGATGTTCCGCGGGAATCGTTTACACGAGGTTACGCAACTGATGGTCGCGTCGTCGCGAGTACCGCGAATTTCTTCAGCGCCATGCGCTTTTATGTTTCTCTCAAAGAGCATTCGCAAGCTGACACTCGCACAACACGAAGTGTGTCAGAACGAAACTTCGCTCTAAACTCATATAAAGTAATTTATTCATCAAAAGATGGATGTCGGTTTTCGCGATCTCGTTTGCTCTTTTTCCAACGACTCGTCGTTGACTCTCTGGATGCAGATACGTTTGTGTGTGGCTTCTACGAACGAAGAGTGGGGAATATTGGTGCCTCGTGGCCTCCCCTATATAAGGTTTGCGCTCTCCCATTGCCTCTCGGTTCCCCAATTCGGGCAACTTCTCCGAGACTTGGCAAACCGCACACTGTAAGTTTTACAATTCCTTTTTCTTCTATTTAACTATCGTTAAACGTAAAATTTCATGTCGATTTTTGGCTCAGACATGCCCGTTAACATTGCAAAGAGAAACTTTTCTTAATATTTTGCGATGATAATACGAAACAGCGGAAAAGACCGTGGCCTATCGATGTCAATGTTAAATGTGAAATTTGTATGAAACGCAAAGAAACGATCGTAGCAGTCGATTCGTATTTATATTTAACGTATTTTTATCGAAATTGGTTATACCGATATAGGTCGACCAAGATGTATCAATATCACGATGTTTGAGTACAGTTGGAAGATATTTAAGTTTGTTAATATCTCTTTGAAATTGTTAATATCTTTGTGTTTTCTGTTTCGCACAAATGGCACAATTAGGTTCTTCGATTCTATTGCGTTATTTTGAGAGATGATGGCGAGAAGGAACGAACGTCTTCTTTCTTGTTTGCCAGATCGAGCTTAGAACGTTCAATAGAAGCAGAGGACGCAGTTGTTCATGATTGTCTATGCTCCTGTTACTTATCAATGTAATTGAATCTTCAAGAATTAAAGATCTTATAGTGATGTTTACGTTTCGTCTATTTTATTACCCGATTTCCATAATTCGAGCTATGGAAACGAACCAGTTTGTCACGACTCTGCATTCGTATAAATAACGTCGGCCATTGAACCGTTTGAAAAATGTCAGTAAAAAGCCTACTTTCGCTCAATATGCTAAACACGTTATTCAGGATCAAAATTGACCAACAATTACGTCGACCGACATCACGTCGAATGAATCTTAATCTCAATCAATAAATTAAAACCGCATGCCGGCAGTTAGCCATTGGGATGGCGAACGTCTGCGAAGTAAACATACCGCGTTTCGTGTAAACACATAATAATTAAAAATGCAGGATCGCGAAACGTGGACATTGAGACTAGAGCATCTTATTCTATTCGGGACGTAACCGGTTACAACTACTTTTGAAAGGTTTTTGGCGTGGAAACACACGTTAAACAGCGTTATAACTTGTTCTATGGATCCTTGATTGGCCGCAAAACGTGTCACAATATCGACAAAGTAACAAATAAAATAACACTTCGTTAATTTTGACGTTACTGCCGAGAATTATAGATTGTTTAACAAATTTATCGACCTATGGATACGATGAAGTTTAAAGTCATAACGTTTATGAATAAATTACAGCAGTATTTTAGTAAAGTTGCTGAATAATCTTTGATTTTATTCACCAATAACGGAATTACATTTGCCTCAAATTCAATTCGAAATCGTCCCTACGTGCGAGTTTCACAAATGATACGCTAAGATATTGTTATTTATTGTAGCGATTCTAGGAAGTGATTCCAATAAATAATAGAATTTGGATATAACAGAAAATGATGGTACTTTTAAATTTAAAATTCAGATTAATTTATCCGTAGTTCTCTGAATTTCTACACGTTTCTTAAGAATCTCACAACTTTTTGTCCGTGTAATTAATTAATATTAATGGCAAAATATCGAACTATGTTTTGTTATAGAACATAAAAACATATAGCGTAAGAAATTACGATGATTCTTGGAACGTAGAGGGAATAAACCTTGCCCTAGTGACGACGAGGTCGACATATTTATTTCCATTTTTCATATTACCTTATGCGAAAAATCGCTTTCCCCCCACTGTCATCAGTTACGCTTGCGTTTTATATCTGCCTTAATTAACAAGCTAACAAACGATTAATTTCCATCAGAGACGAATTTTCGTTAACGTTAGAACGCGTTATAATGATTTTGCAAAAATAAGCGCACTCTTTCTTGCGTAAAAACTAAAAGCATGGCTGCTTCAATAATAAACTTCATCAACTTCGTTTAGCTTGTTAAACTTAGATCAATCTTCAACATATATACTTACGTACGTTCATTTCGATTCTATTAATCCAATAATATTAGTTTGTTACTTCGGAGATATATATTTAGCGCAAGCATACATAAATGAACTGCAATGGACGATGAAACGCTTATCGTAATTAATTAGTTGCGGATGTTTATGCGAATTCGTAGATATATTTGCAAATATAATTTCATAGAAAAAATAGAATTTAAACACGTGCTTGTTTCGCTTCGAAGATATCTTTAATAATTGGACTGTGAATGTTTATGCGATTCGTATCTTCATGAACAACCGAAGAATTGGGATCTGAATATAAACGTGTTTTAGTTATTAAATATCTATTTAGCCGTAATATCAATAATAATTTCTTTTCATTTTAATGGCATCATCGGTGGAAAGTATCGTTCGTGTTAACATCGATGAAAATTTAAATTTCACGAGCAATCGCAACTTACTAAGATCTGCTAAAATTCCGCTAGTAAAATTCAACTTAACTTATTAACACGTTCATCCCTCGATCAGAACCTTTCGTAATACAATTAAAAGTTAACAAAGCTACATAAACGTTAAGTGGATCAGTTTCAATTCTTCCACGTACAAATATGATGCGATTTATTTTCATTAGAATTTTCAGTAGAAGTGAAATATCAAGAAACGCGATATTAGTTACTATTGTTGGTAATTCTTGTCTTTCGGTTTGAGATGGCTTCCGGTTTACGCTTCCTCTTACAGGAGATATAATTTCCTATAGAATTAAGGATCGTAATTCGTTATAATTGAGATATAGGAAAATAACAAAATTATTGTATCCAAGGAATTAACGATCTACGTATAGCGTAAGTAACGGTTAATTCAATTTTCCGTCTTAACGAATTAATATGATATACAAGAGCGTTAACGAGTCGATGAAACAACGTCGAAACGAAAGGATCAAAGGATCTGATATCCTTTGAAGCGAATCGAGCAAAGTAACGGGGGCATCTCCCTTCATGGCCACCATCGACATGTCATTCGATAGACTAGGAAACGAACGGGAACGTTTGCAAACCGAGTGATAGGAGGTGGCAGTTTGCTTTTACTCTTCGATACTCTCTGACAGTCACTTCATTTCCAAACGCCGCACCGTCTCTCACGGATCGAATATTATTTTATTATACGTAGAAGCCGCGCGTAACACGATAAAACACGTTCTTATTCGTGAAATCGGTGCGTCGCAAATTTTTGTGCATTCTCATGTTCTTTGTTATTAGATCGTCGATTCGAAGCTTCTTTCGAGCAAGTGTATTTTACTTATCGCAAAGAGATTATTTTTTTAAATTCTTAACTTTTAACTCTGTTATTCCTCCTCGTACTATTAGATACTATTTAATAAAATAAAAATCAACTGTTTAAATACTTTGCTTCGTTCAGTTTTGCTGCTTTTTACAAACGAGAAGAATAAGTGGAACAGTAACAGAGTTAATTATTTTGCAGAATTATTTGTCATTATTCGTAGACAGTAGAGGAAAGATTAAAGCTAGAAATTCATCGAAAATCGATGTTTGAATATATTTCGAAAGAAGGACGATGTACATAATCGCGAAGAACGTATTTTATTAATTTATTTATTAATAGTAATAAGCATGTTTCGGAAAATTAGTTTCGAAATTTTGAGTGCACGAGGTTCTTATCGATTTGCGCACTTTAATCGCTTTTTATAATAAACCGGTGGTTCGCTATAATAATTACAGTTGATTAAACGATAACCTTAACGAAATGTCATATAATTTCGATAAATTTGAGGATTTACATATGTGGTAGTTATCATTTCTCAACGCACCTGACTTTTATCATTCGATTTACTGTATTTCCGAGTTTTCTAAATTCGACCACCCTCTAACTGGTATGCTACATCAGTTGATCGATTAATCGATCCTTTCGTGTTGGGCCACGGATCCTTGGATCGTAATTTCATGAAATTCCACGCTTCTTCCAGGAGTAAGTAATTTATTTGTTCGTTCTTAATTGCATAGATCAATTCTGACAATTAATTATTACTAATTTTTCAATAAATGCTGTTTTTCGCGTGTCCCGTCAAACACCTTCGATCGACAAAATTGAATTATTAGGATATTAGATAAGACACGAGATATTAAATGTCAAATTACGCTGCGAGTGATTTATTCATTCGCTGAAACGTCCTTCTTACTTTATCGTTCGCAAATCAGGTGAAATACAGTACCTTGTTAAATCAGATTCTAAGTAGGCTATGGAAGATTTAAAACTATTCAACGTGTTGATACGATGCGCAATTTAAAAGTATTCCACGTGCAAAATAAATCTTTTCTCGAGTTCCACTTTTTTAATTGCGCTCATTTTCATACAAATCTGAAAAGAAATATTATTACTTTGATATCTCTAACGTTCTTCATAAAATATTCAACGAATCAGAGATTTCTGTTCTTACTCGATCAAGCTGCTTTACATCGGCCTATCCCCCAGACAAGGGAAATTATAGAACGCGAAACAGAAGAGGAACGCAAAGGAGTCAAGAAATCCATTTACCATACGTTTATTTTTGATTGAGAGAGATCATGAATCAACGATACGCTTATCGAAAACGTGCCAATTAGTTAGCAGTGGTAGTAGCGTGGTGCGAACCAGTCTTAACGAGTATGATGACACCGCTTTTCAGCGACGGCATCGCTTCTCTGCCGCCGGTAAATTTGTCGACAACGAGACTGATTATTATGTCCTTGCGAGACTGACGATAATTATAAACCGCTTTACTTTCAGTGCCACACGCTTGACACGCCGATTAGAGCTTTCGAGAGCAGCTTGACCTCGTTTCCTTTTCGCACCGTTCGATCCGCAATCGCGATCCACGTTTTTAATCAAACGCGATCCCCCGATTAACAGTCGCGTGACGGTGATCAACGCTCGAGGTTCGCATTGATCGCGAATTTCGCCAATTTTTTCTATCTGCAATGGCCTTTATCTATTTTACGAGTTTCTTTATCCATTTATCTTTATTTCAGTCAGCACGATGTTCGAGTCAAACTGAGTAATTTGGTTACGAACAATTTTTAAACTACCTATATTTACAAGCAGATTACATATTTAACTTGGTATTTATTAGCAGCGTGATAAATAGCGAAACGTATCGTAGATATACATCGACAGTTCGACGATCAAATTTGTTGTTTATTTGTCATTCGTAGTTCTTCCTTTCGCGGTTCGACCAACTTTCGAATTTACAGCGCGTTATGTCGTTTGCTTTTTTCTTAAAATTTGCATTCACTTTCGTGCGAAAGGCCTTAGAATATAAAACTCTTGTACCAGGATATAACTTGTACTCGTTAAAAGAAAATTTGTTCGACTTGTAATTATCGTAAGTCACTAACGTGTGTAAATTATTCTTATTTGATAATTAATAATTCTTATAAATAAATGCTACGATAATTCGGTAGAGTAATATTAACAAGCGGCGAATCGAAAGACATAGATGCACGAGTATGTAACTTGGAAGCCTCGAAACGGAATCCTATGAGGATTAATTTATGTTAATTCGACATCAATATCGTTTCAGTTCCATCGCTTTTATGGGAAAATCGGCAAGGTCGAAGTAGTTCTATGATGGAAGAGGAACGAAGGTGTAGCAACTGTTTTCGTGCGACCGGATTGAAAAACAATAGGTGTAACGTCGAGAAAGATCGTTCGATGTAGAATGTAGGGGATTAGTACAAGTGTCGTATGTTACGAAGATGTCTTGTTTAAATAAAACATATACGTATACAGTATTCCTACTGTTTCACAGGTTACTTCGTCTTATAGAAGAGAACGAGAATACAACATTCGTAACAATCACGTGGATTCAAAGTCACAATTAATAAAAATGAACTTTCCAGTTGAAATTGCAAGACGAAATTACTTTTCGTATTTAAGAAAACTTTTCTCGTTTCTCATGCCGCAGAAATCCCCTCTATCTACGTTAAATAACCAGGAATCTCGGTAAAAACGTAAGGAGTGTTAAAAGATCATTCGCAACTCGAGTAATCTATAAATACACGTTTCACACGTGTAATATTACACAATTCTTCGCATTTTTCCATTCCGTCGTGCCGTTATTGCTATTTGATTATCGACGAAGATTTTTCAAGAAACCATATCTTTCGTAATAACAACAGGGAACAATAAAAACACAGATGTCAATTGCTTATTTGCGAATTTATTAAATAGTAAAGATTGGTTCGTAGGAACGTAGTTCGATGATGATCGTAAAGACTATGGCCTTTGCAGCCGTTTATAGTCATTGCAGGTACAAGAACACTGACCAATTCGAGACTGTGTTCTTGAAACTGTCGACCTTTTCGTTTCTATTTCCAGCATTTCCGTATCCACCTTGTTAGGTTGCGAGATATTTAAAAAACAGTTTCATTCAAATCAGTGTTTTCTGAACATGTCAACGGATGGCTACTCATTCTTATTATCACAGTTTATGATTCATCCTCGTGATAAACAACGTTATTTTCTATTCTGTTACTCGGCTGATGTTTGATAAAGCTGGAGAGAAAAGCTCTACGCATAAAAATTTCTTCTTCGAGGTTCCCTTTTTTTTTTCTCTGCGGAGAAAAGTTAAGATCTCTTTAATTGTCTCTTTGCCAGCAACCTTAGCTTTTATCGTAAACGTCGGAAAGTTGGTCGAAGAGCTCGTGACGTTAGTACTCTCGCGAGTTATGTAATAAATACAAATAAGAGTAAGATTATTTTCGCATATTCTAAGAACCAGGGTTTTCCTGTATGAAAAGAAGTTTTCACACTCTGAAAGATATTGGTATAAACTATTCCAACTAAGTAAACTTTCAGGGCGTACTGTACATGTCAAATTTATCGCACAACAGATATAATTGACGTATATCTGAAAAATCCGAATCGCAAATTATATGCGTAAACGTTTATACAGATGACAATTTATAAATATTGTTATCAGCTGAAAGTGCTATTATGTCTCGTTTTATGTTCTGCAACGGCCTCTATGTTGATAATGAATCACGTACGAAAAGTTACGATCATTATAATGACAAGTTCGACCGATGTAAAACGTGTAATTAACTCGAAAATATATTATAGCAAATTAGAGAGAAGGAGAGACGGTAAATTCGTTTCTAATACATATTCGTTAGAACTTTGGACGTCAAGAAATAATCGTAGAACGATTTTTCTATCTTTTATCAACCTATGATACTTGATATTTTGTTAAATTTAATAAAAATCCCGATAAATACAATTTGAACGTACAAAATATCTTCGAATTTTTCAATGAAAGATCAATTTCCCTTATGTTTGCAAAATTAAGCGACGATCAAGATAAGACGATAAAATTAAGCGACGATCAAGCGAATAAAAGATGTTCCAAAAATCGTAAGATTTCTTATACCAAACGGGATAAAACGGAATTCGAGTTTTAATTCTCTGGACGCTGTTTGCGTTGATTAAATTTATTCCAGCGATACCATAGAAGACATCTATCGCTGTAACTAATGCTGTAACTAATTCTATTTAAATTCGCTCAGTTTAAATTCCCAAGAAAGGAACTAAATAATTGACGTACTAGATTCTCTATAGATTCTCGGCTTAAAAGGTTTTCTGTATTAGTGCCAAGAGTGCACGTGGTGCACAGATCGCACCTGCAGCACGCATCATCGTAGATGGCAATTACATTACGACGGATCATTGAACTTAATTTCACAACGGATAATTGACAGTTTAACCGATGTAGTTAATTACGGTGTATCGTACAACGACCTGAATGCGATACTATTCATTAAACCTTTTAAAGACACGATATAGTTGATATAAGTCACGATTAGATGGCTAATTTAAAATCAAATTCATATTTTTAGAAATATTTATTTACGTATAAAATTAATGAAATAATACCGGAAACGAATGAAATAAAAAAATGTTGAAATATCAGATTTTACTGTTAATTTTCACGCGCGAAGATCTTCGAATGTAGAATCACGAATTAAAGGAATATTTTCCTCGAGATAAAGGCATACTTATCTTGCATTATTGAAAAATAGCAGGCACGTGTTAGTCCACGTTTTGATTTAATCAATTCGAAGAAAACATTTGTCGAAAATTTATTGGGACACATTCCGCGCAAGTAAAGGCTTCCTTCGAATGATTCCATGTATTCTTCTTTGCATACGCGAAATCGTCTTGTTATCAAGGAAAAGTAATTAAACTTCCTAATGTCAGCTTCCAGTATTACGTTTAAAGTACTTTTTATCACTACGATCGTAATTGCCAGAACGCTATACGTACATAGTTCGTGCGTTTATTTCAATTCGATTGTTCGTTTTAACTTGAGCGAATTAGTATAGAGAAATTCTATGATAGAATCTTATGGAATACTTTCCAAGAAAATGTAATAATACAACGTACTCGGAAATTTAACTATCATTAAATATATACTTTACGTTAACCTGATTAATATTAATCATCCATATAATAATAACGTTACTATTAGGTATAGGGTGGGTACACATGGAATACTTTGGACAAAGATGTTAAGTTATCGTACAATTTGCATTCACGATCGAACGAGTAATTAACGTGATTAATTTCCTACCCAACTCAACCGTGCACGCATCAGTTTGTCACGATAATGATTGAAAGATTTTGATCGAAACTTTGTATTTATATAGCTGGCAAAACAGCTTATCGCGATAAACATCTGAAAAGATGTTCAAATCTCGCTTTTTCTATTCAGGACACTCTTATCAGTTTTCTCGCGGTAATTAAAAACGTTATAAGATATATCAAGAGACGTACGTATATGTTAATTAAATAATGAAATATTTATTTCTGACCGATCAAAATTATAAAATCAACAGATTATGGTGGTACAAATGTTCACGAACAGAAAATGCGCGCGTAGAACGAAAGAAAAGAGGAAATTAATAGGTAAAATGGGTCATGCCGATTCACGAAGTCTGCCGAAGGTTTCGAAGAGACGCGCGTGATATCGTCTACTTAGCGAGTATTTGGTACAGGATGTCCGTCAATGTCTGCTAATATTCGGTCGTTTTCTAGAACGAGACGAAGACACGCCTCCCTCGCAATTATGTCGTTGAGCTTTTCAGGGTCTGTAATGGGATTTGCCAAGATATTCGATTCAACATTTTCTCGAAATTCTTCTATTTTTCCTATATCTTATTGCGTTGGATATCGTTTGATATCAATTATTTAAAATTCCAAGGTAACATAATTACGTGCAAACTTATAAACTCCAAACTTTTCAATTCAATCGCGAATCTAACAGCAAGGTTACAAGATCTAATTTATATTTACTACGATAAAAATTCCATCTTATAATTATGCAAAACAAACGATAAGCTACGCTCTTTATATAATATTCTATATAATTTAAATAAGTTTTCAAGATAGTCAAAGTTACTCTACAATTATTATATAAACCATCGTTAAATTACCTATATTCCGATAAATGCAGATTTATAATCGTTTGCGCGTTAGAGCATCGATGTAGAGCATTTATTTTTATCAAATAATATCGTATATTAGAAGCTGAAATGTTTAAGCGATAACGTTAATTCGTATCGAACGATAATAGGGGGTGACATTTTCTTTAGCATTGAAATTTCAATTTCAGAAAACTACCCTTCAACGACCGTGTGGCCTAACGGATAAGGCGTCGGACTTCGGATCCGAAGATTGCAGGTTCGAGTCCTGTCACGGTCGAACCTTTCATTTTTAATTTTTTTTTTCTTTTCATTTTGATCGCCCAAATTAATTTCTTTCCCTTTTCTCGTAAACATAATTATTTTCCTTGAATCGATCTTTTACAACCCTATCTAATCGTATCATTTATTATAAGAAATATATCGGTTGAAATTATACAGGGTGTCACAAAATATAGATTCAATCAAAAAAAAAAAAAAAAAAGACAAAAGAAGAGAAAGTTTATGTAGAAAAATTTCCTTCGAGGCTTGTCTTTCAAGTTGTAAATAATAGACACCCCATAGATTGAGTTTGAAGCAAGAATATAATCGCCAGAAACTTCGAAACTAGTCCTTTATGTTAGATAATAGCGGTTGTATAAAATTCATTGATTATAAAATATAAATTTGTCAACGTTGAACACTCTGTAAAAGAATAAACGAAGATTAATGTATTTATGCGACACGCGTTTTTGCAGATCCGTGTTAGAAACGTCGTCAGAGCTTTTATACTCTAACATTAATCGCGCGAATAGTAAAAAGACAGACGACATTAGGAAGAAGTTTCGCAAAAATTTAATGACTGATTTGAAATAGTTGTACTAAAAATAAAGATACTCTTGTTAGAGTAAACAAGAAACCCGGTTTCCCGGCATCCAGCTTCAGGAAAAATTGATTTCAGCTCGTTCCTTTTATTTGGATAAATATGTATCAGTCGAGTTTGTTTTCACGTTAGATTGTATCGAGGCTGTTATGATAATTCAAGAAATTATTCATAGCCTGATCTGTTCAGCCATGACGATATTCTCAGTGTATAGTTTACGAGACTTTGTTCAGTCGAAAGATAGCGCGGAAAACCGACTGTTACGTATGTGATGGCTAGTTGCGTGGAGCATAGAATTGTGGGAACACATAATAATTAAAGTGATCATAGTGTTTATATGTTAAACGAGTGCGGTCATCTGCGAATCAAGGTCAATCTTCGTAAACGTATAGATAATACAAATTTTTCGTATTATTTTAATCGACGTTTCATCTCGTCTCCAAAAATCCAATTGTTCACCGATGAAAAAAAAAGTGTCTTAAATTAAAAAGAACGAAGATTTAGAAAGGGAAAAATCCTCGACGATTGTTATAAATTACACATTAATACGTAGCATTTTTCTTGATATTAAAGAGGGACTGAAACTTAAGTACCCTCGTGACGTGCGAATCACGTCCCTCTTGCAAGATGCTTCGTGCAGACCTGATTATCGTTTCGTTGCCTCTGATTTCAAATCGTTGCCTTTCGGAATGTTACGACCCACGCCCACTATTATCGCTGCAACTATACTGGCAATTGGCCCTACTTAAACCATCGATATCGTTTCGAATGGGAAAAGTAAATTCCTTCTGACTTGTCTATTCTTAATTCACCATCGAACGTTGCAGTCTTCGTAAAATATATTATAGTAGGAGATTAGTTGTGTGCAATCGATATTGGGGATCTCAAATGTACATGTCAAATTATTAAAGCCAATTTTATTATGAACGTATCGTTTGTGATAGCAACAGATAGCTTCTATACGTATATCTTGCCTGTATATCTTAATAAGACAACCTTTTGTTTAACGGAGCAAGACTTTATTACTTTCACTAGCTTTCGTGTTTTTGTTTAGTGCTCTTAGCGAAAAGTAACGCGAAATACATACCCTTTTTCTGTTTATATAATGTGTTGTATATGTTATGTGTTTTTATATCGCGTTTCAGCTCACAAGTGAGCGTAGAACCTAGCCCCGCCGACGAGCAGCAGCAGATCAGCACAGATTCAGCAGAAAGACTTCGCCGAGATCCAGCAGCCCGCAAAAACAAGATCGATCTAATATCGAACGAAGCCCATCGTCGAGCACGAAGATTTCTCATCTAACTCTATTACAAAGCCAAATTCACCCAACTGCGCCGACATCGTAGAATGGTAGAGAGTGAACTTAATTCAAAGCACAATCATAGTACGTATCTTTAAAAATCTATTTCACAAAGTATCTAATTTTTAAAGCGATACACATAGTGTACTGTAACGAATTTTTTTACTGCCACTTAAGTTTAGGTTTGATATGTTTACAGTGATTAGACGACAATATCTACGATTCATCTGGCTTGAATCGTGTTATTGATACATTGCGTACAAAACAGTCGAAATCCGAAGAATCGTAATCCAAAAGGATCATAAAATTGCTAAAATTCGTAAAGCGATACTTTTACAATGGATTTTCGCATAATTACTTAGTAAATGTCTCATATCCATGCGTTTAACGCTGTGTTTATAAAACAACAGAGGTTAAATGTACTACGGATGCTTAATAAATCCTTCTATAACTTCTAGAAAAACTGTTCATTCTTTATTAGAAACGATAATACGATCGATTAAAGATCTATTTTAAACAGAACATTCCGAATGTATCGTAATGCGATGTATGAATTCAAAGGAAATACTATAAATATTAAATATGATTATTATATTTCGCACTGATTTAAATAATATGCAATTCTTATTTCGAAATCATTAAGTGGTACAGTTATATAGGAATAAATTAAACACGAACCTGTTTTCTCATTTATTTCAGAGTGTGATGTAAAAGACGAGCGGCTAAACGGCTGTGGCTCTAAGGATCTCGAACTTGCCCGTAAGTACTATACAGAAATTCTGTCTATCCGTTAACAAAAATTAAAACACCATATTATCTTGTGCTTGTCGCTTAAATGTACCAAATGTATCGAATATGTTACAATCTTCTGTAACAGGTATTGGAACGACGGGCAAGACCCTAGACCCAGAGAAAGGATCCATCGTTAAAGCAGATTTTGAGAAAGCCATCGAACTTACCGGTAATTTCGTTATTTCTTTTCTTTCCCTATATCAGAATACATATATACGAATTTACGTGGATTCTTTTCAGACTATGGCAAATTTCACTACTTCCTCCTCACGGTGTGCGGCTTCGTCAGCACTAGCGAGGAGATGGACGTAATCTCTATGTCCTTCATTCTACCTAGTGCACAATGTGACCTAAAGCTCGATACCCAAGCCAAGGGATGGCTCAACTCGATCATCTTTATTGGTATGATGGCGGGTGCTTACGCCTGGGGCTCCGTAGCGGATGCCTTAGGTCGTCGAAAGGTTCTCATCGCCATCTCTTTCACGAATGCCCTTTGCATCGTTGCCTCCAGCTTCAGCCAGTCCTATGAACTTTTCATGTTCTTCCGTTTTTTAAATGGCGCTGCGTAAGTCGATCCATCTACGCTTTACAGCTAAATTATTAACATCCTTCATTTTTTTATTATATATACTCTGGCCAATTTCATCGATGTACATTAAAATTACAATTTGAATATTTGTAACGGCGATTTCACCGACGATTTCGTCGATTACTTCGATATGCTACATACCGAGAAGCGTATAGAATAAAGTGGAACGAAATATGGGGGAGAAATTATTTTGCGTTATTCGCAACTTCTAATAACGAGACTTTACTCTTAATATTCTTTAACAATACACGCTTGAGTTGAGTTAAAATGATATGTTAAAATGGGTCGTAGATTATTAAAAAATACTAAAGTTTTGTATTATATTATACTTTAATAGTGATATTTTAAAGGATATATCAAATTTTATAAGAATTCATTGATTTTTAGACTTGGTGGCAGCGGACCTGTGATCTGGTCATATTTTGCTGAATTTCAACCAAAAGCAAAACGAGGCTCCATGCTGTCCTTCATGGCTGCATTCTGGACACTTGGAAACCTCTTCGTTGCTGGTAAATCTACGTAATCTTTTGATTAAATTTAATTATTATTAAATTAATATCACACTATACTCGCGTCATTGCCGTTTCTTGTTACAAGATAACATTGTTGTTTCAGTCTAAAAAGAAATTTATGGTTTAATAAATGAATGCTTCTTTTTACCACCAGGTTTAGCATGGTCGATCATCCCTAACGACATCGGCATCGTAAGCTCATCGTTCACGTACAATTCTTGGCGAATCTTCCTGCTGATCTGCGCTGCTCCATCGTTTATCGTCGCGGGGCTACTCCTGCTGCTCCCTGAATCCCCCAAATACCTCTTGTCCTGCGGAAGATACGAGGAGGCACTCGATATTTTCCGTGGGATTTATGCCATTAACACTGGCAAACCGCGTGATAGTTACACGGTAAATATCACATGTTCGTTATTTTAATTAGCACTAAAAAAAATGTATATTCGTATTTAGATACGTAACGATATAGACCATCTTACGTTTTATGAATATAGAAATTCAGAAAATTCGAAATAGTATAATTTTAATTGTTATGATACGGTTTTAGGTAAAAGAATTAATTTTGGATGACTTCCAAGAACCGGAACCGAAGAAGAGTACCGTCGAAAAAAACAAATATAAAACAATGCTCGCTGACATCGTAGACAATAGCAAGCAACTGTTCGTCTCACCGATACTTCGTTTCACCGTAATATCGATCATCATCAATTTCACTTTTCACATCGGTTATTACGGTCTCATGATGTGGTTTCCGGAATTATTCAATCGTTTCGACGAATTCCATCGTGATCATCCTGATGAAGTTGCTTCGATATGTCAAGTAACCGAATATGTAGTTCAAAAAGGTTCTCAAAGTATCGAGAATTTTTGCTTGGATAAAATTGGCGCTTCCGTTTTTATGGAATCGTTGATTACCGTCGCATCCGCCATACCCGCAAATATCGTCGCTGTTTTAGGAATGGATCGTCTTGGTCGTAAATTCTTTTTAGGTAAGCATTATTTGATATTTGCATAAGTACTTTATCACGCGCTATTAAATTTTTAACGTATTTTTAACGTTTTTTTCGTAGATGGCCGATTTTTGAGAAAGGTAGAAGAGGAAAGACATTTATTATTTTTTACATTCGATGGATTTTTTAATACCACGTATTTAATATACAACGTGTTCAGCGTCAATTTTGATATAAAACTTTAATTTTCTGTAGTTGTTAATAGATTTAATCTAACGTAGTAGTCTAAAGCAACAGAATTTTACAATTGTACTCGGTAAATGTCTTCTAAAATGAAATTTTTTGATGTTAAAGTAAATCTTTGAACTCTATTGTAATATATAACTAATAATTTAATATTTAAACATTTTTTTTCTTTATTCCGACAATTGTATTTTATGTAAAAGATACTTTGTCCTCTTCTATCTTTTTCAACGAATCTACTATTTACAATGATAACGCTAAGAATAACGTATAACTACTTAGCATTTATGCAAATGACAATGTAAATAAAATGCATTATTTGCAGTGTTCAGTACATTTTCATCAGGACTCTGTTCAATCGGGCTGTATTTCGTATACAACAAGCACCATAATCTGATCGTTTCGGCAATCTTTAGCGGTGTGATAAGCTGCGGAAACGCAGCCTTAGACTGTCTAATAACCGAAGTTTTCCCGACGCCACTTCGCGCTACAGGAATTGCTATTTCCATGGTCGCGGCCCGTCTCGGTGGAATTATTGGTAACATCGTAATAGCTCAACTCCTCGACATGTATTGTCCAGCACCAACTTTTATTGTTGCTGCTCTTCTAATAGGTAGATATTTTTAAGTTTTTTAAATGCTAATTAAAATGCTATTAACGTTAAAATTTATGTTACGTCGATTTGTATACATCACGTAAATAGTTACATGGAAATCGGTACATATTTTACAAGAAAAATAAGTAAAAATGTCATCATCTTTTATATATTGCTTAAACTCATTTTAGCAAATGAATTTGTTAAAATCTATTTATACATCTATATTATGCCATGAGCATAATTCTTCTATCTCTAATAGTTTCTAAGATAGTTCCCAAAAAATGCACTTCCAATTTTAAACTCAAAACAGAAGAAAATTACCTTTGACTACTTGTTAAGACAAGCTCGCTTACTATACATATAGATATGTTTATTGAACAAAAAAACATCTTTTTGAGATTTCCACATTTTGAAACAATTTGTATTTTTTTCATGTTTATCTTTTAATTAATAAATGAATTGAATTTTACTAAATAATATAAATTATATTTCTCTTACAGGTGGAGGATTATTGTGCTTGTTCTTACCAAACACAACACGGGAACCACTTTCTTGACACCAGTGGAAAGTTACATCAGACCAACTAAATCAATGTACAATCATACACGTACCCTTCCAATTGCTAAACTTACCATATTTCAAAACAACATATTGTATGTTCATGCATTTGTTCGCATTTACTCATGAAACGATTCATTGTAAACAACGTATGTCGTGACGATTGAGCATCACATTCCTATTTTACATATCAATCTCGAATGACAATAAACAAAGTTGTATTAACAATTAGAATTCGTAGTAGATAGTAGAGGATGTTTTTATCCAAGAATAAATGAAACACGAATGCACAATTTCCTACAGTATCTTTCTTTGTAAAAAAACAAAGATATATTATTTCTATTACATGTTCAAATATTAGATATATCGTGACACTCCAATCGTGTGTGAATTTTGTGTATTGTTCGCTAAACGTGAAATGTAGATACAGCATTTACGCTGATAATTCATGTGGTGTTTGTAAAATTTTTGTTATGTACTTTTGTATCTTTTGTCCATACTCCTGACACAGCCATCATATTTATAAGATATAACAATTACAAAATGTCTGAAATGTAAAACAATGTAACTATGAAAGAAAGTAAAGAAATTTAAGAAAATTGAGCTTTTTCCTCTATAGTGTACCCATAATCCTTTTAGATTTTTATCTTAAATTTTATTATTATAGAAATATTATTAAATTTTAATAGAATTTGGCCTAAATTATTTATTTCTCTGTTAAGAAAAATGTACATACATGATAATGAAAAAGGATAGAAATGAAGTGAAAAAATTAGAGACCAATGTAATTTTCATTTTTTTCATTATACATTCAATATCGAGCTAATATTTAAAATTATTCCCTCATCATTTTCTCCTTTTGTCTGGCGAGTTTTTTCTTACTGAGTTTCTTTTTTGATGGCTCTTCTTCCGGACTCTTTACTACAAAATCTTCTTTCTCAGTCAAAATTACCTCAATGTGACATGGTGAACTCATGTAAGCTATGGAAACATACAAAATTTTACTGAACTATTGATTAAATTGTGAAATGCATATATTTTAAATGAATGTTCTAAATACGTACGGTTAATGCGACCATGAGCTCTGTATGTTCTCCTACGTAAACAAGGGGCATGATTCACTTGAATGTGATTAATTACAAGACGGTCAAGATCTAGTCCACTGGCATCAGCGTTACTCTCAGCATTTTTTAACAGCTGGAGTAAAAATTCTGCTGACTTTTTGGGCCAACGACCTGAATTTAAAGATAATAAAAATAATTTTAAGTATTAGGGGCAATTAGTAAATTATTAATTATTTATTGTAATTTACCTTGTGTGGTGCCGAATTGTTTTGCTTGTGCACATCTGCCAACACCACCATTAAATCTACGGAATGGTACACACTCCTTGTGTTCAATCACATTTTTTAGGTATTTCTGCGCCCTTCGCAGGGGCATGTTCTTAATAGCACGTGCTGTTTCATGCGTATTCTAGAACATAGAATAGGAGTAAACTAGAAAATTTATTACATAAAACGAACCATTCCAGTATAGCATTTTGTAAACACAACTTAGGCTATGAGGTTAAGTTTTCTAAAATATAGTTATTGTTTTATTTACTTTGAAATGCACTCGCAGATTCGATCCACGGGCTTTGCACGATTTGCTCGCATTTACTGGTTCGTGAGAGTAACGTCCCATCGTGTTCTGAAACTACAGAAGTCGATGATAATTTTTCACATTGGCATTTTACAATAGCTGTCGCGACTTAACCCTGCCATCACGTATATTTGGTCCCCGATAATTATCGTTTACCAAATATTTTTGTTACACTTTTTCCACAATATTATTATTTGGTATCACGTCTTTAGAGATTTCAGGGTTTTAATGAACTTGTAAAAATGAAATCGAAGATGTAAGCAGATTCCAAAATTGTTATTATACAGGTCATACATACCTTTTAACAGCACGATTTTAAAGGAAAACGCATCACGCGTGTAACTAGAAACTAGAAAGACATTTCCTGTGACGCACGTACTACCAACCTAAAATATGTCGAGTAAAAAAACCATAAACAATACTATTTACTTTATTTTAATTAAATATGATACAAGTACGCTTAGATTAGACCATAATTTCAATATATAATTTTATTTTGAATTATACTTGAAAGTTTTACATACTTTATATAATTCTATGTTTGAATAATTTAATTCTTGATTGTGGAAATTAATCACATTTTAAATAATAATTTATAATTAATGAATGGTTATTTATATGTTTACATTGATATTAATGGTATTAGAGAGTATTGTATTCTAATTGAAGTCTTATTGTATTAGGTCAAATTATTGCAATTTTTAGATAATTTATTTCTAGGAACTTTTTAAACGAGTAATATACGTGTTTGTCGTTGTCCCGGGAAGATTCGTATAACCTCTTCTTATTTGCACAATATTTGTAAAAAATGTGCATACTTGTGCTATTTCGTGATTGTTGTTATTAAATTAACAGTTTTTCTAAACAAAATATACATTTTTTCGTTGCTCGCTAAAAAATCTAATTAAACAAAGAATTTGACAGATCGGAGACTGACAGTTCAGCTTTAACAACATTTCGAGCTGGGGCTACTCCTTACAAAATTTTCGAATGAAATTCATGATGAGAACGTATATGATTGTATATTGTAGTATTGTATTATAATTTAGAAATACGATTAGGAAAACTTTCGATCGAATAAATTTTCGATTGACTAGATAGCTGTATTTAATCTACAATAACATTATTGACAAGTGTAACATTTGTAAGAATTGTTAAAAATAGTTATTCAACCTTGCAATCCAAATGTCAAAAAACAAGTTAAATTTGACACTACCACCTGGTTCGATAGAACCAGTTCCAGTTGTGTCACCGTCACCACCAGTACCACCATTACCCATTTATTCTGAGCCACCAGTAATTCCAGAGTAATTAATTATTTCATTAAAATTTTCATTATTAAAGACAGATATTGTATTTGCAATAGTATATGCAAATACTAATTTTCATTTATTTCAATTACAGCGGAGTTATGGGAAAGATGAGCATAGATGCCATTCAAGAAAGATTAAAGGAATTAGAAATGGATGAGGAACAAAAGAAGAGGCTAGAAAGCTTTTTAGGTCAAAAAGAAAAGGTCGGAGAATTATGTGATGAAGATTTTGAAAAGCTTGGAGAACTTGGTGCTGGTAATGGCGGTGTTGTCATGAAAGTGAGGCACAAAAAGTATGGACTTATAATGGCAAGAAAGGTGTGACTTATCTATGTTCAATGTGTTTATTTGCTTCAATTTGAAATTTATTGTATTATAATGATCATAATTTCAGCTAATACATTTAGAAGTCAAACCTGCCATTAAGAAACAAATAATTAGAGAACTGAAAGTTCTGCATGAGTGCAATTTTGCACACATAGTTGGCTTTTATGGTGCTTTCTATAGGTATGACGTTTTTATCTAATATAGTAATTACCTACAAAGTTAACATATTCAACACATTAACATATTTACATTAAATATAAAATATTTTGCCTATTATAGTGATGGAGAAATTAGTATATGTATGGAATATATGGATGGTGGTTCATTAGATTTAATACTGAAAAAGGCCGGAAGAATTCCAGAACCTATATTAAGCACAATTACTTCAGCAGTAAGTACATTCACTTTATGTTATTCTACCCTATTTTGCTTAAGGATACAATTGTCGCTTTTATACTTATTGATAGCATTCCATAAACAAAACCATGATGACATCATTAATTGAATTACTTCAACATTAGTTATGAACTTTAGGCAAATATTCAGTAGTAAGTTTCCTGTTCTATAATTCCACCAGGAATCTTTCGAATACATAGTCTTCTTAATTCGTCATATATCCAAAGAAATGCACCAAGTGGTAAACATGGCCAGTACCAATAAGAACTCAATGGCATGGTTTTAAATATCTTCTCAGTTCCTGGCACATATAGCAATATACCAGTTAAGATAATTTCGAAAATGAAGGCAAAATTTAAAAACCAATTATCCATTCCTTGCTGTAGAATCGAGTTAACTCTCGTTTTACACATTATCAAATCTATAAGTTGTGTTATAACGATAGTTAAGAAATATCCGGTACGAGCTTCATTTAATAAATCCATTCTAGTATCATAGGTCCAAGTTTGACCATAAGAATCTTGCAAGTCGTTAATTGACTTATTTTCCCAATCTAGTCTTAATCCTAGCAAACGATCAGGCAAAAATCCATTTAACATAAGAATTAGGAAAAAAGTGTAAAATGCAGCTAAAGATTGAGTCATTCCAATCTGACCATAGGCTACAGATATTAAACGTTTGTTTACAAGTTGATCGTATTGAGGATTCCTCGGTGGCCGATACATGATATCGGATTCGGCTTTTTCATATGCTAATGCTATAGCAGGAAGTAAATCCGTTCCTATATCTATGCAGAGGATCATCTCAAGAATAAAGGGTAAAGGAATGACGAATAGAATACTGCTCAACATTGGCAACATTTCAGGCACACTAGACGTCAAAGTGTAAACAATGGATTTCTTAAGATTGTCAAATATCAATCTACCTTCCTCAATACCAGTTACGATCGATGCAAAATTATCATCCATCAGGATCATATCGGCTGCATTTTTCGCTACGTCAGAACCAGTAATACCCATAGCCACGCCAATATCTGCTTTTCTTAATGCTGGTGAATCATTTACGCCATCGCCAGTCACTGCGACAATTTCACCCAATCGCTGGCAACTTTCCACAATATATAGTTTTTGTTGCGGAGATGTTCTTGCGAAAACGATTTCTTGGTACTTCTTTATAAGGTTATCTAATTCTATAGTGTCCATATTCCGTAATTCGCAACCGGTAATGATAGTCGCGTGTTCGTCAGAATTGGTTATTTGAGAATACGATTTGCTCTGTATCAACTTACGCTCGTACCTAGTTTCGTGTCCTTCACTTATTATACCGACCTTTTTCGCTATAGCCATCGCAGTTACCGGATGGTCGCCTGTTACCATGATCACTTTGATACCAGCTGTGCGACATTTTCTCACAGCTTCAGGAACAGCTGGTCTTGGTGGATCTAAGAGACTTATTAATCCAACGAATCTGTAACCTTCATTAGGAAAATTGTATGAACTTGGAGAATCAGTGTTAAACTCATAGTTTAGACCATAAGTATAACTGGGCAGATGAAGATCACAGTATGCTAACACACGTTCACCCAGGTAGCCTAATTCTTCACAAGCTTGTCGACATATTGAGTGGTCTAATGGTGTCATTTCTTTTGTTTCTCCTTCTGTGGTCAGTATGTGAGTGCATTTCTCCAAGATCACCTCTGGAGCACCTTTCAGGATTATAATATATCCATTGCTGTCTCTGTGTATCGACATGTGATACTTATTTATAGAGCTAAAAGGAATTTCTGCAACTTTTGGATACATATCTCGGAATGGCTCTGTTGAGTGGATGTGCTCACAGAATTTGAGGATACCTGTTTCAGAAGCATCACCAATCACATTTCGTTCCTCGATTGGTTTCAGTAAGACAGATTCAGTGGTGAATTCTGCCCGTAAACAAAGGGTGGCATTCTTAAGTATCACTTGGAAAGCTGGTTTCTCCATTAGTAAAGTTTTCTCAATACCTAACATCTGATCAGGGGGACAATTATATCTGGTGAAGCCAACCCATACATTGGACACGGTCATCCTATTTTGCGTAAGAGTTCCTGTCTTATCTGAACATATAATCGATGTGGATCCTAATGTCTCCACTGCTTCTAAATTCTTAACCAAACAATTCTTGTTAGCCATTTTTTGGGCTGTTAATGTCAAACTTGTAGTAACAGTTACCAATAAAACTTCTGGCACGTTGGCTATGATGATGCCAAGTAAATAAGTGAATGCTTTCACTATGTTGGGAGTAAGTAACAATGATAAGCCAAAGAATAATACCCCAAATAATACAGCAATAGTGATGATTATTTGAACAAAATGTTTGATCTCTTTGGCTATTGGAGTTTCGGATTTTTCAAGGTATGTTGTAAGTCCAGCAAGACGACCTATCATTGTTTGGTCACCAGTAGTCATTACAATTCCAACACCAGTGCCATCCACAGCAAAAGAGGAGAAGAAGGCAACATTAGAGGATTCTAAGGGATTCTCGTCCGTAGGATAGTCTGTACGAGGCACTGGTTCGCTTTCACCAGTGATACTCGAATTTTCGACTCGAAGTCCTTGACATTCGATAATCCTGATATCGCCTGGTATTTTATCCCCAGTTTTAATTTCCACTAAATCACCTGGGACTATGTCTTCAGCTGGAATCCGCATTTTAACACCTTCCCGTATTACCATAGCAAAAGTTGGAACCATTTTTTGAAAAGATTCCATCACCTGTAAGATATTATAGAAAAAGATCCATTAATATCATACTTTAGATGTTTTGTAAGTTATATGCACTCTGTGCATTTTAACATGATTAACCTTCCTGTAAATGCATAAACATCCGCAGTATAACAACGAGTGATTTGTTTACCTTTATATTTTTGCTCTCTTGTATATACGAGCAAAAACCAGAAAATAGGCAGATTAGCATAATAATAAGTCCTAACCATCCTGTGCCACCACCCTCACCTTCTGTTGCCATGCTAATTCCATACAAAATATAGCATAATAATGAACAGACCCACAATAAACCAGCGAATCCATGAAACATACACTTTATAAGTTTGATATATTCCGGAATTACTTTTGGTGGTGTCAGAGCATTTGGACCCACTTCAAGAAAAACTTTGGTTGCCTCTTCTTTAGTTAGACCAGTAACTACATTGGTATTTAATTTCTTACATAACTGTTCTAAAGGAATCATATGATCTTGTGTTGTCAATTCTTGTTGAAGTTCCCTGATTTCTTCATCAGTAAGCTTTTTCTTACTGATTTGACTGGGTGATTTTTTTAGAACCTTATTTGCTGCATGGAACATTTCGAAATATATAAAATTCACCACATTAAGTATAATGCTATTGTACTTTTGCAAAATCTGTTTTTTTTCTTTCTTTTTTTTCAGAATTCAGCTTTTTTAATGGCAGACATTTTCATGGCCTCCTTGTTCTACTTGTTGATTACAATTTTGTTTTCTGTCACAGGTTTTAAAAGGTTTGAGCTATTTGCGAGATAAACATGCAATTATGCATCGAGACGTAAAACCAAGCAATATCTTGGTAAATAGTGCTGGAGAAATAAAAATTTGTGATTTTGGTGTCTCCGGGCAATTAATTGATTCCATGGCTAATTCATTTGTTGGAACGAGAAGTTATATGTCGGTAAGAATTTATATAGTTATAATTGCATTATTATCTTTAATTTTAATAAATATCATGCATATATAAGGAATATTAAAATATGTAAAACTGCAGACAAGCTATCTCATCTCTGATTTGAATGATTTTTGCATACGTTGTAAAACTCAACATTTTGAACAACTTTTTCCTATACGTAAAAAATCTGTCAGTACCATTGCGTGAATTCTACCTATAGTTGTATGGCAGCATAGGTGTCAGTAATGGTTGCCGGTCGCTGGCATCTTACCTTCTGTTTATAAACGAGAGTTGCGTGAGCTTAAAGTCTCATGCACAACTGCATATGCGACGCTGTAAGATATGTCTGTTATAATTTATAACTCAATTAATAATGGATATCATGAATGTATTGGGTTTGGGTTAGACTTCTCAACGTCGTAAAGAGGTCGGCAATGCTTAAGTAAAATAATATCAATTGTTTATTGGTCTATTATTTTCATAACTAACTTGTTATTATTTCATGCTATTGAAAAACCTTAGAATCGCAGACTCACAATCTATAGGCAGAATTCAATGTAATGGTACCAAAAGTTTGTTGTAAACATCTCGGACAATAAGCAAGACCGTCAGTTATATGTATAGGAAAAAGTTGTTCAAAATGCTGATTTATGTGACATATCTCAAAATTATTGAAATTGGAGATGAGGTAGCTTTTCTGTAGTTCCACCTTAAAATGTTTGATATGAATATTTGCATTTTTAGCCAGAGAGATTACAAGGCACACATTACTCTGTACAAAGTGATATTTGGTCCCTAGGATTATCACTTGTGGAAATGGCAATTGGAATGTATCCAATTCCACCTCCTGATGAAAAAACTTTAGCTGCGATATTCAACTCTCCACCAGGTCAACCACCTGTGGAAAATGTTGCTACAAATAATGCTTCTACTCCAACAACGCAATCACCTGGACACAGTTAGTTTACTATTTTTTTTTTTTTTTTTTTTTTTTTTTTTTTTTTTTTTTTTTTGTATCTATTATATGGAATCTTTTATACATTTTATTTTTTTATATTTTTTATAGATACAGGTAGCCCAAGACCAATGGCTATATTTGAATTGTTGGATTATATTGTAAATGAACCACCACCAAAATTGCCTGCTGGTATCTTCAGTGATGCTTTTACAGATTTTGTGGATCGTTGCTTAAAGAAAAATCCTGCCGAAAGAGCAGATTTAAAAACGTTAATGGTATGTGTTTTATTTCACATGGCTGTCTATTTAAATGAAACAATTATTGTTCTTTTGTCTTTCCTAAATTGGTCTTTTTTTCTTATTCTTAGAACCACGAATGGATAAAAAAAGCTGAATCTGAAAATGTAGATATCGCTGGTTGGGTATGTCGTACAATGGATCTACAACCAACTACTCCAACCCGTTTGGCGAACGTACAATCCTGAATAAATGTCACTCTTACATACTTGACTACCTATATACGCGTTCAGTACTCTTAAGTAAATTTTCGTTTCTTTTCGTTAGATTAATATAAACAGTGACGTTCATAAATTTCATTTCTTTCTCTTTTTTAGTATTCTAATAATTCATGAAACGAAAATCTTTCGCGATTTTGAAAACAGACTTATTTAGTAGAATTTATGATAGTTTTTTCTTTTACTATATTTTATATAATATTGCTCAAATATTCGTAAACCATTTGAGCGACAGCATTTATCGAGTAGAACTTAAGAGTATTAATATAGGTTTCGATATACGTATATATACGTTCGATATACGTACTGATTTATTCCTTTTTAAATAATCGTGTTTAGTGATTTAAATGTAATTTATAAGCTTTTAGTTATTAACTGTATCAGAATGTATTTTACGTGAAGTGCCGAATTTTTGTTTGATATTAAATTATTTTTCATCGTACGTTACAGTCTGATTTTGAAGTCGCGATAACAATCGTGTTAGAACATGGTTGAATAATATGATCGTTTTTAATGTATATACGATTATCGTGAAGTACAGAAATATTATATTGACATATTTGCATGCAACGCGTCACTGTGCTTGATCTTTATTTCGTTTTCCGGGTATTTCGTACCTTTATCTTATGATTCTGTTGAAAGTATGTAAGATAAACAATTATCCTTATAAGTTTAACGTTTATTGTACACTCATGGGCAAGTTGTGTTTCCTATGATGATATTAGGATACATATGGGCATCGGATTTATGAAGACATAATTTGAAGAGAGAAGTGTTAACTAGAGAACAAGTTACTAGTATAACATTTGTACCTGACATTCGTAGAGCATTATTCACACATTGAAAAAGAACTTTTATTTAGTCATTGTGAGAATGCTATGATATCTTTTATGAAACATCAGTCCGCGATTGAACAAAATTTCAAATTATAGTTAAATAAAATAGTATTTCAACAAATTGATACAAACTTCTGTATTTCTATTGTTTTGAAAAGTTATAAATCTTTCACGATAATAATAATGATGATGATAATGTATTTAGAATACCGTTATATAAAAATTGTATCATCAACTATAATATTTATTATAATTGTTGTATAATATGGTTACAATAATTATGAAATACTATTTTATTAAACATCAGCTAATGTGAGACTTTCAAATCATAAGGAAGATATATTAAAAAACGATAAACAAATCCCTTTTTAAATATTTTATCTCTTCTCTCAATAGTGCATGTTAGACCCATATCTTTTTAAAAATACGTACGTTTATCGTATTTTCTCACATATAACGCGGTCTGAAACATTACACTTCATAGGTGAAATTAACAACATAACTTTGATGCGCGTCCATGTGTTCACACGATAATGAATATACATGATTGTATGTACTGTATAGCTGTGAATCAAGTCTTTCTTGTGCAATTTTTGCGAACTGTGTTTGAAAGATTCGGAGCCACTGTCTGGCTACGTTCGTATTTACACATACTTCAACAATTATATGTAATTAAAAGATGATAATAATTTTTATTGTATCTATGATTAAGGGAAACAATTTGAAAAAGGTTGAAATTTCTTGAACCTTTATTCAAACAAAGCGTTCAATCAAAATACTACAAACGTAGAAATCAATAATTCTTTTTTGTTACAAATTATCAGTTGTTTCTCTTAGTCGAACAATATTTGGTCCGTAATAATAGACAGATGTTTAATATTGTACAATCCATAGACATAGTCGCTTATCATTGTAATGTGCCGATAAAAAATGTCTATATGTACATAGTATAACAATATTATAAGCATTCTTATTCTATTGTATGTAAACGTTATACGTTACGATTTTTGTTTCCTATCGAAAGTGTCGTAATGAAATTATTAATTGAGAATAATGAGAAAGATCCGTTATATATATGTATGGAGGTTCTAGTTATAGTATATCAACCCCATAGATATTCATGTTTGCTTAGCCATTACTTTTTTACATGTGCGATCGCCAGTTTAGGTGTTAGCCTTTTTCCGATTTGGCTTAAAAAAATATCGGAGTGTACTACGAGCGTATTGTGATGTTTGCAAGCACAGTGGGAATATCCACTTATGTGCCTAAGCGTAAGACGCTCAAGAACTGATCTTTCATATTATGTTTATATGTCCTATAACAATGTGCGTAATGCTATTTACTATATTTCGTGATATATCGTAAACAGAAAGAAACATTTTTCGATAAGTCCTGTTAAGAAAATTATGTAAGATATTATTAACATACAACCATAAAAAGATTCTATTCACCGAACAGCGAATTTTAATTGTCAAAAGGATAATTACTTCTGGCACTTACTAAAAATATATGGATATTCCTTGTTGCAAATTTGTGCATAATAATTGCCGCTGTATCGATTCATTGTCTAAATGTTGTAATTATTCAAAGAATAAATTTATCCTACATTGAAGCATACTCTTTATGCATTGAAATCCGAATATTAGAAATAAAATATACACTACCTATATTTATGAAAATATTAATTTGTCTCACTAAATGCAAAGTAATAAATTTTGTTTTTATTAACATTAATTTGAGCACGTCGCTATAATACACAGTATTTTGATTTAGATTGAGGTAGAGTTCTCTACCTCTACTTAGAGTTCTCTATTAGATAGATCAATATTTACTATTTGAAGAAACGGTGATACTTTATCAAATGTACTAAGATCTACTGAAGTTCCGCCGACAAATATTTTCAAAATGGTGTTGTTAGTTCGATTAACCGTAACCGTGGCAGCTTCTTTTAGCGTTTCATTCGTAATATCCCGACATCCTGATAGATCTAGTAATTCCAACTGTGGCGCGTATTCAAGAAAATTAATCATTGTTTTATCTGTAAATTTGCAAGCCCGACACTCTAGCTGTTTTAAGTTGCACGTATCTTGTAAATTTATATCGGTTACTAATCCTAAATAGTTGATTATTAATACTTCTAATTTGGGTAATGCTGCTACAGCAGCTATACTAATATCTGTAACGAGCAAACATTCTGCAACAGATAAAAAATTATGTGTATTACACGTAAATTATTTTCAAATGATATTTGACTTACCAGCAATGTCTAGATATTTGAGTCGCAGGCATTTTGATGCCAAATTAGAAAAAAATTCGTCTGTGACTAACGCATTCATACTGATTTTCAGCACTTCAAGATTAGTCAATTGCGCAATATGTAACATGTCGTTAGATTGTAATAAAAACGAAATACAGGAAACCTCTAATGTTTTTAAATTTGTACAATTTGTACCGATAGCCTGGATAACGTTACCAGATATGTCAATACATCTATTCATCGTAAGTGATTTCAAGTTTTGTAATTTCGCAAATGCCTGAAAAGTAGACATTGTTTGTTAAAATCAGAATTTTTAACTGTTTGAGTCCCAAGCCGCGTGCTCGCGCTGTTTAGATTTTGTGTCGAAAAGTCCCAGTACGGACGACTGACGGTATTTTATATTCCATTGTTATCTTCTCAATAATTTTTATTTAACAAAACTTGAAATATTTATAAACTAATAGTACGCATATATAATAATATAGATGTATTTCATAAAGTAGCAAATGTGACTAGTGCTATTGTGCCGCTTGTTTCTCTTCGCAATAGATTCTGACAAGCGCTATCGCGCTGTTCGGGATTTTTCGACCTTGTTTCTTCAAAGACCCCTGGGACTCAAACGGTTAATAGGTAAATAAAACAAACTGAGAAGTTTACTTGTGCTAACAGATGTTCTTGAAGACAGGTACAATATTCTAAGACAATTTCTTCCATTGTTTCTAATGGCAAATATAGTAAACACCGCCCGCTTATTTTACTGCTATACGCTTTAAAATATCGTAACTTTGGATTCACTTTAAATAATTTTTGTAGATCTATATCACAAATGTAGGTGGTAGAACCAAGACTAAATTTTGTAATGTCGTGACAATTATTGATTAATGAATTGATACCAGATGCAGAAACGACAATACCAGTAATATCTATTCTTTGTAAGTTAGGACATAGTTTCGCAACAATAGTTGCTGTACTCTGACGTAAAGGATATGGTACTATGGACAGATTTATTTCGTTTAAATATGAACCACATCGCAGTAATACTTTGCGAATGGTACATGTACTAATTTCTCTTCGATTTAAGCCAGATAAGCCCCACATAGATAAATCCAGTCTTTTTACACTACTCCAGGACTCTTGACTTAATGCTTTCCATCTTTTGCACACTACAATTATTGAAAAAATTTTGTATTTACTTTGTGTATAATATATATACCTAACTACATATAAATAAAATTTAAATATTAAAATACAATTTAAAACAATAATAACACTATAAAAAAATTTATGTGCTTACCTCTTTCTATTCTAATTCTATCTATAATAGGCAATTGAAGAAAAATATGAATTAAACAATCGTCATTTAATGTTTGAATATTAGTATCTGTAATGTCATCTTGTATGTAATCAAAATTATATACAATATCGTTTGATAGTTTGTTAGATTTTGATTTATCTTTTATGTTATAACATTGATTTTCTATGCTATCTGGTTGATGCCACGAATCAGCTGCCAAGACTCTTAAATCTCTGTTGTGTAATCTTATTCCTTCATCATATCTAGCACTACGAATCACCGTATAACATCAAAACTATAATCCTCTTACTTGTAATTTCATCTTCATGTTTATTGGAATTGAAGTTTACCTTGCGGCTGCTTCTACACTGTTAAACGTAATGAACGCATAGTTACTGTTTCCTTGATTTCTTCGCAAGAAGCAACTTTCAACATTTCCATACTTGGAAAATAATTTTATAAGATCTTTAAACGATGTCTAAAAAAGAAACACTTTGTTGTTAGATTTGAAATACACTGATTTGTATATATCAGGAAAACATTATAATGTTAAAAATATATATACAAACCCTCTCTGCTAAGTTACTGATAAATAATTTTCTAATTGGTACGCCATCTTCAGTAACAAGTGAAAAAAGTGAAATATCTGTAATAAATGAATCAAACGTGAAAAAATAGCTATGTCAAAACGTATGAATTAACCAAACAATTTCATATTTTATTACTGGTTTCTTCCATGATGTGACTGTGATATAAACTGTTAGCAAGATATTCCTCTATGTAATCGGTCATTTTTATGGTTGATAATTCCTTTTCTCCCCTACTCTTTTTTTATTGGTATGATCTTCGTTCATACTCTTGAAATCGATATAATTCAAGAATAAAGATACGCTCATTTGCTCACATATATCTATGAGTAGCTGACTCAAGTCAACGTCACGCCATATAACCTTTAAATCCTTAACATAAATATACAAGAAAAAATAGAATATTTCAACCATATTTCATTATTTTTTACTTACAACATAATAAATACCAAAAGACAAGAGAAAGAAGGAAAGAATATTAATTCAAAGTAAAATTATTTACAGATATTACAATTCACTCAGTTTATTATCTTATGTATAAAGTTACATTTTATTTATATCTTTTTGTCACTGATGTTCGTAAATATATATAATAAATTATCTCGTTACGCACGTCGTGAAATGCTTTATTAGAATGTATTCATTGTTTTGGATAAGATAAATTTCTCTCCATATATACATATATAATATGTACAATAAATACATAAAAAAGGAAGTATATAAATGAAATAATAAATATACACATTTTTATAAAATATGCTTATTTATTCATTTAAATTTTACATATTATAATACTCGATTTTCTTTTGCTTTTGTTTTATGTCTTCATAAACTTTATTCCACGATCCGTAATTAAAATTGGTAATTTCTTCTAATTGATTTAAATAATTTTGAGTTTTCTTTAGTATCTTTCTGTAACAAAAGGCCACAAATATTATAACTTTGAAATACTTATAATTTATAGAGAACTGCAAAAATATTTACTTATATGCGTTTGTATTAGTATTTGTTTTCTTTTCTAGGTATATAAGACATATATCTGTAAGATCATTTAATTGGTTAAGAAGTTCTATACTAGAGGATCCGAATTTTTCTCTCACTGTTGCAAGTGTGTTTTCAATACATGTTATACTATCTATCCATTGTCCTAAAAATTAATTTTATCATTATTGTACTACTATATTATCCTTGAGCATACAAACCCATTGTTGTATATATTTCTCCCATAAGAATTAATGTATTTCCAATATCTTCATTATATTTGTATAACACTGTTCTTCTAATATGTAAACATTTTTTAATTTTATTTAGTGCTTCTTTCGTTTCTCCTAAATCAACAGAAACTTGGGCTGCATCAAAAATTTCTTTAGCTTGTATTATTTTATTTGGGGAATAAATTTGAGGTTTGTCACCACAATCCAAACAATATATAGAATCTTTTATATTACATACTGGACCATTACATTTCAGGCATTTCACAGCATTAAATCTTTCCTGTAATTATAATCCCATTATACAATTATAATGTGACACAGTATATACATTATAACAAAACTGGATTCAAAAATCGAAAATAGTTTTTGTACTCACTATAAAATATTGTAATTTTGGTAGAGTGCATGCTTTACACTTACAAGTAAAACAGTATTGACTTTTTAAAATCTTTTGTCTATCTTCTGTTGTCATATGTCTATAATGTGGCCCTAATGACAATTTTATCACATTAGTAAGTTCCTTACACAATTAAAACAAGATATATTCTTAAATAATGTACCATAGCAGTTGAAAATTCCTTCACTTTGATCAATGTCTCTTGAAGCTCTGACAATAAGGTATTGACCTACAAAGCTAAAATTTAATAAGACAAATGTATTTGATATTGAAGTATATAAATACATATATATATATATATTAAATAAATTTCAGGATTACATGTTAATTATATTGGGATCACACGAATGGTTCATCATACTTGCAGAAGGATAAATTCCTGTAGCTACAATATCTTGTTGTTTCATGGAAGAGTCATTACTTAATAGTGTATTTGATTTTGTAATTGCATATCCATTAGCAATAAGTTGAAGAATATATCGTAAAAGTAAAGAACTTACATAAAGTTGCTTGTTATTGGTTGTTAAAATATTAAATGAAGTGTTCAATGAATTATTCGGGAATTTTTTATTTAAATAGTCTTCAAGATTACTTGATTGAAAAAAGTTCGTATACTTCAATAAATATATGGTGAGCATAACAGCTGTCTGTAGAAGTTATGGTTAGATAATTACACAAAACTTTTTGTTTCTTTAACATATTTTTAGTCTTGAAATATACATACAATTCCATATACTGTTAAGTCACCCATAGATAATTTATCGAAATTAGTAACTAAATTTTGTATTTCATTAAATTTGGTTTCATCTGTCATAGTTGAACAGGTTAATAAAACTTTTAAGGCTAAATGCCCTATTCCAATTTCTTTCCAAAGTTCCATTTGATTTCCTGGACATTCCCAGCAATGATACAAAGACCATGCTTTATTTAAACAGTATTCATTGCAATAAAAGGTATTTAAACATGTTGTACACCTGAATTAATATAATGCCATAAATCTTTTGTACTGTGGAAAAAATATTTAATATCAAAGTGAACATACTACTTACGGAACAGGAATGTCTGTGTTTGAGCAATTACAATGTGGACAAAGATTATATGTGTCATGACTTAGTAACACAAAACTTACAGGTTTTTCCAGAAAAAGAATATCACCTTTTTTAATAGATTTATTTGCTATTACGTGTCTTCCTAATTCCTGGCTGTATATTCTATCTATAGCTACAGATGCATTAGGGAAATTAGTATTTTCTTCAAACATAATGTGGGATTTTAATTTTAACAAATCATCAGTATCTTGTACAGAATTTTGTGCAATATTTTGTTGAAATGACTCAGCAACTGTTATATTATTTATCTTTTTTTCAATACTATCTAGAAGTTAATAAAATATTTGATTATAAAGAAATTATTATAAATTTGTAATCATAGTCACTTACTATTTACCTTTCATAGAAGGTGCAATATAATCAGAATCATGAATCATTGTCTGTATCTTAGAAAGTGTTTCTTTAGCTAATTGCTGTTTGCCTAATTTCAAATAACACTGTGCTGTGCGTAAATACAATTTATACTGCAACTGTTTAGGATAATTTAACTTAGTTGCTAGTTCAATATCTTTTATGCAATCCTTCTTATCATCACATTGTATTAACCATGTATAAAATGCACATAAAAACAAAATTATAACATAATATTAAAATATATTATATATTGGTATATATTTTTAAAGTATTATTTATTTTTTACTCACATGATATCTATTTAAATAAAATAACGATGCAGATCTATTCGCGATTGCAACTGCCAATTCACAACTATTTACAGGAGCATACAATGCACATTTTGTGTATAATTCTATGCTTTTAATATAGTTTTTTTCCTGAAATTCTTTATTACCCATTTTCTTGAAAATTTGTGCTTTGGAAACAGATTTACATTCTTTTTTGTCATAGTGATCTTCCAACCATAAATATACAAGTTCCCTAAACATCAAATAAAATAAAATTTTAGATAGTAAAATGTAATAATATAAATTAAACAATAATAATAAATAAAAAATAATAACAAGTAATATAGATTTACAAAAAATATTAATTATTCTTTATGATAAATTTTGTTACTTACTTCATATTTTGATCATTCCATAAAATTGACATAAGTTCATCTTCACGTTTTACTTTTTTCTTTAAAACAGGTTTTAATTGATGTATAAGAATTTCTAATACTTTGTGCCATTCCATTTTAAATACATCGAACAAGATATTAAATCAGAATTTTAGGTTATTTTATTTTTCACAAATCTTTAAAATGCTAATATACTTCATACACTTTTATTATCTATGTTATATTAAACAATACATTATACGATTCATCTATAATTTATACATCGAAAAAACAACATATTTTTACGTTATATACATATAAATTTCTATTCTTTATATTAACTGTAATGTATATAAGGACAACATTGTAATGGCGAATATTGTCATTTGTATCAATTTTGATAGAATGTATATGCATATACATATATATATTTATTGAATATTATATGGTGATTTATTATGAATAAAAATTTCAAAATTATTATGATACATATATGTAATTATTTTGCCAACTTATGTATAAACTTATATTACGAAAAATACTTTAGTACAAAAATATATGTACATATATTTAAGGTAATAAAATGATTATACCTTTCAATAAATAAATAATTTATAAAATGTATATATTTATTTTGTTTTTGATAATCTATTTTGTTTTTAAGTCTTACAAGAAGCAAATGTTTATCTACATAATTATTTAAGAACATAATTTTCACATTATTTTTAAATTAAACAATTATTAGGTACATAATTTTGTAATATTAGAAAACAAATAAAAGTAGCGATTTGTCTTTTTACTAAAACCTTAATATGTACAAAGAGCAGTTTAAATTACATATTTAATATAAGACGCCTTTTGACGCAAGAAGGTTTTATTTTTTCATAATTATGTTGATAAATAAATAATAAATATAAATAATATAATATTATTTACAAATAATAATAAAATAATTACTGTTTGTCATAAGAAGTGTGATACAATAGATTTAGTCATAGATTCGGTTAGTAAAAATATTAAGAAAAATGTTGAATTAATTTTAAATTTAGAATAAATTAACCAAAATTCCTAATTCACATTAACTAAATTTTCTAAAGATAGTCAAGTGTAATAATTTGAAGATAAGAATAAAATAATATATCTTTATTTCTGCACATAAAAATATTAAGTTGTTCGAATCAGAAATATTTTCATTACCAATAATAAAACAGAAGGTGAGAGTAGAGACTGCTAATGATGATGCATCTTCGGTTATTGCACATTTCGAGTGTTCTATACGGAAAATATGACGAATAACGGTATAAAAACGCAAGTATATACATACACTTTGGTTGAGACTTTGTGCATCAATTTTAGGACGAAACAGAATCAAATGCAAAATCATAATTCGAATCGATCGATGTTCGCAATTGTATGTTCGAATTGCTCCTTAACGTGCACTATTATTAAAACAAATCTGATATGAAATCATCATCGGCATAGTCACTGTAATCATCTGCTCCAGGAGGTACGAAAATCCCTCCGAGCACACCGGACAAATTTTCACCGAGACCCATCGCCGATGCAACTCCAAACACAAGTCTCATCACGAGTAATCTCATGAAGTTCACTACGTTCGTTTCTTTGCTTTGTAGAGACAACTGTGTTGTCTTCTTTACTTTGCTCTCAACGCATTGAATCTGTCGAGCATTACAGAGATAAATTATTACGAACTCATAAAGGAAAGAATCATTATATTAAATTATAATTTCTTGAAAAAATATCTATACTTTTTATGTAAAGTTGTACATTAATGTAAGATATCTGAATTTTTATTAGATGTTACTAATAAACATTTAATTGGAGTTACAAATGCATAGAACAAGAAATAAATTCTTATGATTATACAAAATTATAATTTTGATTACTTCTGGGATTTATATTTTTTGTTTACATATTTAATAATTTTCAAGCGATTAAATAAATCTTTAACCAAATAAAAATGTCCGATCACGTTTTCCCATGATCGGTGACTAACAAATAGCGGGAACGTACATTCTGATGTCACAATTAATTTATCGAGTATGAAGATTAAGTATATTCACGCATTACTTACGCTGATACAAACAAGGAGGATTACAGCTAAGGCGAGCGTAACTCTCATCTTGCACTTCCGATGTGTTAATCACTTCCTGCGAATATCAGTGAATGCCTTAACGATCGTTGATGTGTTTTCTTTGTATTTTATGTTTCGTTTCCCGCCGATTCGTTTGTAAGTATCGATGGGATCGTTTCAACTGACCACGCAGAGTGAGCAACGAGAACTGGACTGAACAACGTTTCCGCGGGAGAAACTCGTTCGGTTCCTATTCTCGTTAAACCTTGATGCTAATAGAGCACAGGTCGTAACATACAATCGAACAGGTGAACGATGGGGACAAAGTAAAATAAGTGGCATGATCGCAGAAGTTATTCTACGGTAACGGTACACGACGAAAAAAGGCATCCAGGCCATCTCTTCAGGTTACGTGATACGTGCTCGGCCACTGGCCCACTGTGTGTATAGTCACGGCTACGGCTGTTAGAGGATCTATTCGAATTGAGCGCGTGAAAGAAAAGATATACATATGTAAGTATTTATGAATATGTACAGTAGGAACAAAAAGTATTTGCACTTTCATAGAAACTAATAACTAGGATAGTGAAGTCACTAAATGGCAGGCAGCAAGGTGCGTGAATGATCTTTTTATCAGGTTCTAAAGTACATGATACGACATTTAATATATTTCGGTCTAATTAATAGAATGTAAGTACTGTAATAAATATAGTGATGTGCAAATACTTTTTGGAGCTATTGTATGAGCATTCTCTTAATCTGTCAAAGTATGCGTTTTACATATTGTTCTAAAGGTTGGTATATATGTAGTTGTTAGGAAACGATAGTCGTTTTATAAATTTCAAATTTCATTGATAATTGACATTAATATAGGGAAGAAAATATCTGTAATAATTTTCTTAGTAACTCTTGTTATATCACTATCTAAAAAACGAATTGTTATATTGAATATAATATAACTAATAAGAATAAGGACATTGATACAAAGAATACCAAAAACGTGTTATATTAATGAAAAACGTTTTTTGGTTGAAATGAACACAGACTCATCATTTACACATTGGAAGACTTATAATCTAAATTATGTATTTAATGCCTCGTCTGATGCCAAGAATTGAACTGAACGTGAGGATATTACATATTAAAAACGATTCAAGAATTTGACCTGAAGTATGGGTACTATTGCTGACACAAATTGTTGCTTTTCTATTACTGTTATCTAACGTAAAAAGCGTTTTAATTTTTAATAATGAACTATTAAATATTCCATACATATTTATGTAAGTAAGTATTTATGTACATACATATATATACATATTAATATATATTTATGTATAGAAATCACAAGAGGAAAGCATGATAAGTACATGTTTATGATTAAACAGGAGATATCTAGATCTTAACGAAATAAATTGATAAATTGGTGAAATTTTACGGAAATCAAAGATATAAAGATATTACTAAGAAAGCAATATTTTATAATCTTCGATATTGTAACATTATGATGAGCAATATCTTGAAAATTTTGAAAAGGATGAAAAAATATATGCTTACTTCTGAAACCAAATATAAAGACAATTTTGTTAATATAGAATTAATCGATAACTTAATGAGTTGTAAAACTGTTTCCCTGTAAAAAAGAGATAAGAGATGATTTATTATGCTTTTTCTTGTAATTTTCATATGATCAGTATAGATTTATAATATATCATAAAAAATTATGTATGAAAAAATGATGTATGAACTAAAATGTAAATATACGTGACAGACCATAAAATTATTTATAACTTTTTATTTTCATTCGATCGATATCTGTAAGCGTGATCAATTTTATGGTTCACTGTCGTCACTATACCATTATTGATTGTGCTTAGAATGGTGGTTTCATTACCATTCAATCGTTTGCGATCGTTAAATTGTTCTTCAATCATTTGTCGTCATAATGAGTCTTACCTGTCTACCATGTAGGTTTGTCGGACAAAGAATGGAGTTAATGAATGTTAACAGATTATTTTTTGAAAATGTTTACTACGGGTTTATACATCAAATATCGATAAATTTATCGTCCAAATGTTCATCATTTTAAAATTTGTAAAATAATGGACATTTAGATATACTGCATGTGTATACGTTATATAAGAGAGTTTATTAGCACTAGTAACTTGTAACTTGTGACTTATAAAATATCTCAATACAATAATAATAATTCAATGGTGAAAGATGAACCAACAGCGTGAATATAAAAAATATAAAACTTTCCTACTTTCACTTTTATCTATCCAGTACTTCTTCCATCTCAAGTTAATGCATCCTCTGGAATCATCAAGCATGTATTATAAGACAGAAATAGATGATCACCAACATAGTGGAGAATCGATTGGTTCGAAACGATTGAATGGAAATGAAAGTCGTTCAGAAGTAGCGGCTGTGACAATGGCCGAGGTACGATCACCTCGACGACGATGCTAATGACAAGGTTCGATTTGCGGTGAAAGACGAAGGACAGCCAGCAGGAGGATTCAGCTGGGGTTTCCTTTGGAATCGGCGATTGGGCGAACACGGGGAGCTTGTAATGAAAGGCAGGATGCGCTCGGGACCGGACGTGATGTTCTTCGCATACAGAAACAGTTCCAGAAACGAAGGAAACACCGTCGCATGGACTATGATGATTGGTACCCCTCCATCAAGATAACCGTGTCCTAAGTATGGCATGGTAAGAAGACGACACCGGATAGGTTTTTATGTCTTCTCAACTGTTTGTACATTTATTTATGACGCGATACTAATTTCGTTCTGATCAAGCCGAAGATTGCTGGGTCTTTTAAGATCTTGCTAGGGTTTTATGTTTTATCGTCAGGGCACGTTGTTAAATGTATTTGCATGGAAACATAACGTAAGGACGTATCTTTCTGTTTGGAATTTTAAGTTTCTTTTATTTGGAACTTTCTGAAATCGAATTTTTTGACGTTTCGTTTAATTTTGAATTTAAATAATTTAAATTTTGAATTTAAATGATCAAGATCTTCTTGCACGATCAAACTGATATTAGTAGCTTTACAAGTATTACAAATTACAAGTCATCTGATTATCCTATTTAGTGAAAAATTATAAAATCATAAGGAGGAAGTTTAGAACTTATTGCTTCCAACTTGTTAATTTTGTTCTAAATCTTAATAATGTTAATGTTTTAAATCTTATTAATAGTAAATTAAGATATAATTAATCAGGGCAGGGACTACAAAGTGGATAATAAATTATGTAAGAAAAGCAAATAGTAAATCGGTGATTGAAATGCTGCGTGTATTCAACCGTAAGGAAGATTTTTGCTGGGAAAAGCGATTGAATAAAATGAAACGATCAATACCTATCAATGAGACTTTCTGTTGCAACCTATACAGGTGAACATAGAATGAAGTAAACGCGCGTTAAGAGTTCATAGACCCAGTCAGCCTATTATTTCAGTTTATGCATTTGAATTTGCGCGTGTCAATTGGACGACATGTAAATACTATGTGTTTTACATTTCTTGATGCTGTTTTACACATTCTCTTCAAAATTTTGTATCTCTTTTGTATGAATAATACGATTCTTTTTTTACGAACACTGCAGTTTTAATCGACTTTTAATCGAATAATACGATCTTCATTATAAAGTAAAGATTGTGAATGATTATATGAATTAAATGATAGAAGATTACAGTACAAGTTATATGAATGATATTTAATCGAGTAATACGATTATTATAGTAAACGGATATTTATGTAGAATTAAGATAATTCACGCAAGTTACGAATGTACATCCGCATATTTAGGCATTATGTTTTATACGAACATAATGAATTTCTTATGCTAATAAACGCAGAAAACTATTTTACATAAAAAATCAATGTCTTAACTTACACCATTCTGATTTTCAACCAATCATATGTACGTATGGAAAGAAACGAAAAGAAATATATTTCCTTATCTTCACAGACTCTTATGATTCTTCTTGCATCCCATTCAGACTCCGGAAGTAGCGGCCACGTCACCGTGTTTCCCAGAAATACAAAATTCATATTACGTCAATTTAAAAATCGATTATTATTGACAGAAGATCGTTT
The DNA here is from genome assembly GCF_910591885.1 of Bombus terrestris. Classification (NCBI taxonomy): domain Eukaryota; kingdom Metazoa; phylum Arthropoda; class Insecta; order Hymenoptera; family Apidae; genus Bombus; species Bombus terrestris. Next base: position 1,232,630 of record NC_063279.1, on the reverse strand, counting down.
TCCCGTGACGTGCGTGCGTTAATGGGATACGTGTCGCCAAGCGTAAAACAATAGCACGGGTTTCTGTCCTTCTCTGATTCAACGCTAGGAATCGGTTCCTCGCCATCCTTCGAGAGAGAGGACCCCGTCTCTGTTAGTGCGTGCTTTACCCTCACCGATGACACTTTGTTCGGACTCCGCGACAAGTTTCACTTGTTGCCACGAATTTCCATTTTGTCACTCCGCACAGTGACATGCGTTTATCAAACTTCTTTTAACTTTGTAAAATCTCATTTTTGCACATATCTTCCTCCTTTTTACTCTCTTTTTCATTTTGTATTTTCCCGTTACAAATGGAGAAGTGGATCGTTCTTCGTGTAATAGGAATTTCAGTATTGATTTCTTCACTTGGTTGGACTATCATTGTTCATTTGTGAATTGTATGATAAATTGTGAATTTATTAATACGCTATTATTATTAATTTTTGTTCTGTGATTATCGTCTCCCGTGATTTATATTCTGTGAAAGACAGAATTGGTACAGGATTGTTTGAAGAAATGAATGCGGAGGAAGTAAAGGTTGGATGCTTTCAAGTAGTCATCGTGCTGTTACTTGGCATCAATTATGTCATCGTTGCAATGAGCCACGCGCTCCCGGTGTTTCACAATTATACGCCTAAATTTTATTGTCAGGTAAGTTTCTTTTGTCTCAGTTATCTAGGTATTTCTCTTTTCACTAATTATATCTTATATACGTTTCATAGCTTATTAATTTGATTAATTATGTGGCAAGTACATATGTATTAAAATAGCGTGTGCAACGAATTCTTATTTACAAATTTTGTTATAATTCATTCTTTCTAACACTCTTTTGACCTAAATCCATCTGAAGTGATTCATTTATTTACAATCACAGAAATATTTGATATTTATTGTTATTTACGTATGTGTTTTGCTTTAGCTTACGAAGTTTTGAATAATTTTTCTGTATAACTACTCTCTATCATTCTCTCACGTATATAAATTATTTGAAATAAAACAGTAAGATATTAAGTGTTCAACTCGTGAATGAGGTACATGCATCTTGAGAAATGTCATGAATTATTAATTCGAATAATTCGCTAACTTTTGTCTTTTGCAAAGTTTGACACACCTTTTGAATTTCAAATTATTCATTAACTTACTCAAAAATGCAAAATTAGTTCATAAATTTACATAAATTTCATATTATTAATAAAGAGTGATATAGAATTACATGTGAATCATTAATTACTCTTACTATTAGTTTTGTTATTGTTGTTTATGTAAGAAACTAATTTATGTAAATAGAAATTTGGCTATTTTTTACTGTTCTGCGTATGAAATTATACGTATTTATGTAATTAATCATTATTTTTTGCACTGTTATGTAAAAGAAATTATTAAACAGAAGTTCCTCTAATTTTTATTTCTCAATGTTTTAATGTCCAACACAGTGTCGAACAGATATTGAATTATTTAGTTAGCATGAGCTACTTAGTTAAAATTTTACAAAATGATTCATTTGCATATTACAGCCAAAGAATGGAACGAAACGAATATATGGTTGCCAAGAGCTTGGCAACGTGACCGTTGCAGTTAACGAGACTTCCGGTCTTAAAGAATCTTCGAGCACAGACTTGTGCTTCAGCAACTATCAATTTGCAACTGAATTCGGAGAAAATAGCGTAGTAACAGAATGGAGTTTAGTTTGTGAGAAACGGTATTTGACGTTTCTTGGACCGACAGTTTATTACATCGGGGTTTTAATGGGCGCTTGTATCGCTGGACTTTTAGCAGATCGAATAGGAAGACTTCCGGTTCAAGCGATTTGCCTTTATACTCAGGGCACGATGGCTGTTGCACTATATGTTGTGCAGGTATAGACATTTTTCAATTTAAGGAAAATAATTCGAAATTATGAAGAAGACGAACAAGTTAATTTTAACTTAATTCTTAACTTATGTCAAAAATGAACTAAAGTGGAGATTTTATCAAAATTCCTTTCTTAGATATTCTATTAAATTTTATAATTTATTGAAAATGATAATAGATGATAAAAATTAACTGTATTCAAATAAAAAAGGAAACTGATACGTTACTTCGCTCTTAATTTACATTAAAAATGTATTTGAATGTATATAAGTGGAATAACGAATCAAATAAATGTACTGTGTTAATTAAATCTTTTGTTCGATATGGAAAGTAAAACGAGAAAGAAACAAAGAAACAGTCGTTGAATATCAACTTGACGAGAATAATTTCCTTTTTCTTGCTGAATAAAGTGTCCATTTCAGAATTATCCCACGTTTCTGGCTCTTCGAGGACTACAAGGAGTTTTCGTTCAGGGTCTGCAAAATTCGACGTACATCCTTTCCTTGGAACTGTTTCCTGTGAAAGCACGGACTTTCGTTGCATTAGTTATGCAAATTGCCTGGGCTATTGGTTTGATGCTCTTAGCCGCGCTTAGTTACGTTATACCCGATTGGAGAATTCTACAATTAGCTGTCTCAGTTCCCACTGCTATAACCGTGCTCTATATTTGGTATATTATTATTGTTTTTGATAGAATGAAAAATGAGATTGTAGTATCGAAACACATGCTTTGGGAAACTATAATAGATGTTGCTTTCAGGATAATACCAGAATCACCAAGGTGGCTACTAGCAAAGGGTAAAATCACGGAAGCAGATATGGCAGTGGAACGCATCACGAAATACAATGTCTGTTGCACTAGATTGCGAAGGGAAAATGTTAAAACAGAGGCAAACATTTCCGAGAACGCGACGCCGGTTAAACCGGAACGAAAGTCACGTGTTTCATGCGCAGACCTAAAGAAATCGAGAACCGATAGCGAAATGAAAGAAGAAGCTGCGAATTTACTAAATAGCAACACGGATGCGGCTCAACAGAAAGTTCAAAGTAAAAGACAAAAATTTGATCTATTGTTTTCTTAGAATGTTATGCTATACAAGGTATAATGTATGATAGTACAATGTAATATATTAGGTTGTAACATATTCTGTTCATTTTCTCCATTTATATAATAAATATAAAAACAGGGTGAATTTATGTTACCATTCAATAATACAGTATGGTATTAATATAAGTCTCCTTTTATAATTTCGAGTATAATAAAAAATGTATATTGGAAATATTCGTTAGATTAGTTTTGATGAAGGAAACATGAATCGTTATTATCAAAAATGTACATTATATTAATACCTATATACACTTTTCAGAAACGAGTTTGAGAGAAATATCTGAATACTTGGAAAGTAAGCTCCCTAAAACGGAATCGGAACCGGACTCTGCACAATGTGAGAACGGAGAAACAAATAAGAGGAATGCTCCATCGAAGTCGAAGAGCCATCGGAAGTCGAAATCGATATCGCAGCCTGCTGGTAATCAACGACTTTCCATGAAAAATACTTACGACATCGTCGAGCTACGAACCCCAGTGAACAAAGAAATGTCAAATAAGGACGACGAGAAGAAATTTAGCAAAATCAAAGAAAGATCTAGTAACGCGCAAACGAAAGAAGAATTGTTAGAACTATTTAAATCCACGCTGTTAAAAAAATATGGCATTGTGATCATTTATCAATGGTAAAAAATGTTCAAAATTTGACCACTTCAAAATTACATTCTTAATATAAATTCATATAATCAGACTGTGAATATTTATGCGAATTTGTTTTTATAAATACTACAGTTTTTTAAATTTGTAATTAATATTATCTGTCTTAGGTTCACGTCTTCTATAGCGTGTTATGCCTTCATGACGCTCGAGCCGAATCTTTGGGCAATCAATAGACACGTCAGTTTTGCGCTAGGAGGAGCGTTAGAAATTGCATCTTACGTGTTTCTCTACTTCATATTGTCTAGATATGGCAGACGACTACCGATTTCCGCGTATCAATCAATTACTGGTGCAATTTGCATCTTTTTTGCAGCTATAATTATCTTTTCAAATTCCACCATTACATCCAGTACGTGATTGTAACGAGAAATACTTCGTATTAAAATTTCTGTAACATATAAAGCGTAGACATTATACATTGAAAAAATTGATAAGTACCTACTTTGTAGATTCTTACTAATTTCGTATATCATCTTTCTAGATCTCATGAAGACCATTATATCCTTGCTCGGAAGAGTAGCAGTGATGAGTACCGTTTCCATAACATATTTGTATACGATTGAGATATTTCCAACTGTTGTGCGAGGAACCTGCTTAGGCTTGTGCACTGTTTTCGCAAAAATTGGCAGTTTGTGCACGCCACACATACTATCAGTAAGATTTGCATATTGTGTTTTTAGGATTAACTACTACTATTACTTATACACTACTATTAAATTAAATTCAATCCAATACGAATTCTACTTCCTCCCTAAAATATTCTAATTCAACACAAGTATGTGAAATAAATTATTTAAGAAATTAAATAAAACGTTAAGCTAAATAAAAAATTATATTTAAAAAAATATAAATTCACATGGCATAAAACAATGAATACAATTTTCCTTTTTAGGGAGAGCATTTTCCAATAACCATTCCATTAATAATAATTGGAATGCTCTGCTTAGGATCTGGAGCAGTTGCTTTAATTTTACCAGAAACTTTAAGCCAAGTTTTACCTGACGCGATAGAAGATTCCGAATTGTTGACTGTAAAAAGGAGAGAAAAGAAGAATAATGAGAATTTCAATAACGAAGACGCATCTACTACTGAAGATGCTTCAGAAAGGGAGATACTTAGAGCAAAATTATTCTCTGAAGATTGGGTGGATGCAGGAAATGGTATATTAGTGAATTTCTCGGAGAATAAAAATTCTGAATGAAATTTTTAAAGTTTTATATAGAAGAAATTAATGCCACATTTTTATATCGATGAATTATAACCGACAGTTTGACGATCATTATGATTATTGACGTTCTGTTGCGAAATGTGATTATTTTGTATTATTTATCGCAAAGATTTATTGTTAATGATATCTTTTATTGAGTTGGATTACGTGTAATTAAAGATTTAAAATAATGATTTAATTTATAATTAGAAAATATTTTATATATGAATTTAAATTGCAAGGGTGAAAAATAATATAATATTTTTTATAAATTTATAGCTGTTTTCATAAACATGTATCATTGTGTATTATATTCTTCACGTATATTAGAATTTTCCAATAGTTTATATTGACAAATATTTATTATATGTTAAGTTCAGTATTTAGAATTTTAGAAAAATTACAATACAATCAGTTGTCACTGCCTATCATAAAGTAAATTTATATAATGCTTAGAAGTTAAGACAATGAATTGTGAGTGATATAAATTTCTGATCAATTGCAGTTTAGAGGCTGAAATAACAAAGCGTAATAGTTTATTAGCTCTTTTAGATATATTACAATTCGTATATTAAATAAACATATTTGTATATACAATTATGAAACTAATTTTGAAAAATTTTATGGAAGTAATATCAAACTTTCTCTCTCTCTCTCTTTATTAATTAGATATCAATATTATATTAATAATTGTATATATCTATATGTCTAATAGGTACCAAAGTTTGCATTTACTTGTAATAACTTCAATATAAGAATTAAGTATTGTAAAGATAGATTAGTTTTACATAATAATTATTGAAACATACAGATATATACATACTTTTCATTATTCTGTCGTAAATATATTCTTTTATTTTCATCTTTTAGTAAAAAAAAAAAGTTTTATTTACACAAAGCTTTATGTAAAAGATGTACAATGTTTCAAGATGAATTAAATTCTATAAATGAATACAGAGAATGGACTTACTAAAATCATTAAAATTCGCATCTTCTATCCTTGTCTTCGATAATTTCCCTTTTTTCCAGTCTTGAAGCATAAAGAGTCATAAACATTTATGAACAGCTATTCATGTTTCAGCATCATTCGTCCAAAATCAGATTCTACAAGTGGAGGGCCTTTATTTCAGTTTGTTTTCACAGAATGTTTACAATATTATACTTCTCTAAACTCAATACTTATTATTATTGGAATTATTATAATGTTCTTCGTTTATTTAAGAGAGTTAGTGTCTTTTTATTTATAAAAATGTCTTTTTATAATTATTAGGTGCATGAATAAATTCTTTCAGATTTTTATGCAAAATGGAAGTTTTATTGTTGGATAGAATTTATTTCCACACCTATTATTTTAAATATAGCATTAAATATTTTTGTTTCCTAATAAATGATATATGAATAAATGATATAGCAACAGATAGAAGGAAAGAGGGAGAAGTGTAATCACAGATATATTGAGAACATAGAAAAGTACTTTATTTATGACTTATCACAGCCAAAAAACATAACTAAAACAATTCTGATAAGGAACTACAGTTGTAGACAACATTATATAACGTTATTTTAATATTGTAGTTCTCATGGACCCATTTAATAGTGAGTTTCTCATATATTACTCAAGGAACTTTAGGTTGTACAATACCATTATTCTGAGGATTTGCATGTTGTGTTTGCTCTGCTGCAGTCTGTAACAGTCTTGTTCTACGTCTGGTATAATGTTGCCATAATAAAATTTGCTGATCGTCTATAAACTTTGTACATTGAGAGTTTACTACTTCTCTTCTAAAGTGCTCGTATTGTAATAAATCTAAGAAATACAAACACATAGGATATTTCAAATACTTTGCATATTCTGGTTCCTTCCAGTACAACAGATATTTAAGATAATTTATAAATGTTGCATCCTTAAAATATCCACGTTGTGCTAAAACTGAAAAATAACAATTATTAGTATTATCATAATGATCACGTTGGTTATTATAACAAATATACTGCTCGTTGTTCAAAGTACAATTTAAGTAATTTGGATTTGCAAGACACTGAACAAACTCTAATTCAACTTGAAATCTTAAGCGTTGTTGATCATCTGTTTCTGGGCCTCCTGAAAAACAAATTATGCATTTAGTAAAAAGTATTGTATTCAACACCTAATATATACTAAATTATTTATGTTTAGTTTCAGCATAAACTAACGCTTAAATTAAAATTCAGACTAAATTACGATTTAATAACTCAACTTTATGTATAGTAATTTAACCTAAAAATGATTAAAGAACGAGTAAATTACGACTATTATATCTCCCAAAATTTAATTTTAAAGTATATAAATATGAAAGAAATTTTCTCTTCTAATTTAATAACTTAATAAAATAAAACTTGGCTTAATAGAATTTCATTCATTCTACAATTATAATACATGCATTAATAGAAATAAGGAAAAATGATATGATAAGTATTTTTGGGAAGGAAAAACCTTATTAATTTTAAGAATGGTAAGAACGTAATGATAAATACCGTTCATTCCAATAAAAGATGGTTTTCTGCCTTTCATGAGACCCGGAGGATCATCCAAACGGTTCATAGTACATTAATTTGTAACTGTCGATTATTTTCAAGCACACTAGTTATAGAAACACTAATTTCTTTATGATAGAGAAAATGACGTATAGTTAAATTTCTTTGAAACGTTTGTACAGATTTCCGGAGTAGTTTTTCTACAATTCTTTACGGTTCTTAAGGTTTTTGTATACATATCGGAGCTTATTTCGAAATAGGTGAGTTGTATTGTATTGTAAGTTGTAATCACGACCGTGTTGTAAAAGAGACCAGTGGGAAGATGGCCGATACTTATGGGCGAAATTCAGTCAAATGTACGGTCCATGAACTACTGCCTCTAGCGATCAGATGGACGAACTATACACACGTTTTTTTCTCCGGCGCGTTTGGTGCACGATTTTGCCCATAAGCACCGGCGATCTGCTTAATCATCTCTGACTCTATCTGATATCATAATCTTGTAATGAGTCGGTAATACAGGAAATGACAAGAAATCCTCGGTTTGGTTTTTGATTTAAAAAATTACTACGTGTTAAATCTATGCTACATCTTATTAATGCTCCTACGATAATATGTGGATATATCAAAATTACGTTTGAAAACAAATAATGACATTATTGATAGAAAATTGATACAACAAAAGAGAAATACACTATATTAAGAAGAAATATTTTATTACTTATATTCAATCACGCGTTAAATATTGCAACGGCAAGAAATTGTTCATTTACACAAATGTACAACACAAGAAATTCTTAACTGTAGATATAATATATTCGTTACATCTTCCAAGATTTCGGTTCTGAGAAAATTATACTCATTCACACATACATACATACTTATACATATATCTAGAGCCATTATTATGTAATTATGCCTTTTTTTATCAGTTTTCGCAATAAGCAATATGTGTTACAATAGTAAGTACACCGGTAATGTTTTAAGAACACTGATCCATAATGAATATTTCAACGTTAAACTAAAAGCAGAGAACCGTTGGAATGTACCTTAATATAAGATAACAGTATTCTCTCGAGAATTATATAATATCTTGTAATTTTCAAATTGCGTGCCATGCCGCAATTTAGCACATCGTTGATTTTGAATAAATAAATTATTTGCAAGCTTCTGAATTCATGTCCTAATCATTATATATACACGACATAATATTGGAGACAATCAACCGACGGTGGAGCTAGTCAATTTCAATATGAATGACAGTAATGATTATGTCGGCAGTAACGTTTTAAAAAAATGCTATGTTGAATATTCGCCAAATTTTACAATGCTGTTATATACTACCCTATTTGAGGTAAAAACAAGCCAATGCTTGTTTCATAGTATGTAATTTACATTTTTATATTTTGTGTTTTCCATTCTTATTATTGGACTAGAATGTTATTCTTGCTTTTCTCTTACAACTGTTCCATTTGTGTTCACAGATTCATCTTCTATTTCCCGGTTCCTTGCTTGTTGCCTCAATTGTGCTCTCTTCAAACTGGTCATTAATTGACTAGATTGATAAAGCCAGCTTGCCTAAAGATGAGAATCGAGGAAACAATACATACTATTAAAAAAATATATGTATATATGTTTGTTTTAAACGTTAAACGACATTTTTATCTACTTACGATCATAATCATGCAATTCATCAAGATAGGCACAGAGAACACTACAGATATAAAGAGCCCATTGGAATCAAAATATTGTTGCCTTGAGAACAACCTATTAAAATCAAATAAATATGTTATCTCAAATACTTATCAAAATAATATGATAATTCTTAATAACTTAAAGATTCTTACATCCAGTTAGATGCAGCAACTTCATTGATGCTTTCAGAGAAATATACCAAAAGTACTGCAACATGAACGCTTCATTGCAATAACTATGTACAGTAGATAAATTATTTTTAATACGAAATATACTTACACAGAGCAAGGAATAACATAATTTGAAAATTGGCATGGTTTCTTGTCATTAACGCAGTCATTGTGACAGCAATATGGAAAGTTAACAATAATGCAAGCCATGGATCCCGCCATTCAATCTGTTTAATTCAATTCTTCAATGAATTATAATTTAATTCAAATACGTAAATTACTTGTTTATATGCTCTTTACAATGGTATATGTTATATAATGAAACAAAAATATCTAATAACAATCAGGTATATAAAATACCAGCAAGTTGTTAAGAAAATAAGACAAAAATACTTTTTACATAGTTACGATTTAATATACATATCTATAATTGCACATTTATATATTATCGCATTGTACATATATATTAAATAACGTGAGTCTGCTGTTCGTGTGTAATAGATATACTGCCAAATCACGTTTAACGAATGAACGCGGGAACATGTCACTTTGATGATTGACATATAAAACCGGGCCTATAATTTATCCGTATCTAGAAATGAGACGGAAAAAACGGCCTGTAAGCCGTGCATCGAATAAGCAAACAGTGATGCATGCACCAAAAATAAATTCTCGGCGAAAATATCGGTCAATGGTTAATATTTATTCTGTATTTCATAGCTGCTATTGCGAGCAAACCCAAGTCAAGCCGTACAAACGAGACCGAATAACGAAATAAATTCTTGAAAAATGCAGGTATAATAATCACATCACCGACTGAAATGGTTGACATTTGTGTCAGTATTTTTACATTGATACTTTTTTTGCCGGCGGTACTGAAAATGAAAGTGATCTAGAACGAAAGGGAAATAAGCAACGTCCTTTCAAAAACTTGAATACGTCCAGAGAACAAAATAAATTAAGGGGCATCAGTCGTGGACGAATAAAACGAAACTTACGTAGTAAAAATGAAAGTAAAATTTTCGTTACTTACGCTTTGTAAAAACGGAAGAATACCGTCGATCGGAGATTTGACTTGATCCTCCGACATGGTGTCGTTAGTTAATAAAATTCGGGCCACGGCGCCCTACTACAACCTCCTTTTGGTCGACTTGGACGCCAAAGGAAATAACGAACAATGCAAGTGTGGATAAATGTCGCGAACACGGCGACACACGGAAAAAACAACGATCGTAGAGTCGTAGCAAGAACGATTGCCCGTCTTTCTCTTTCGTTGTCTCGTCTTCCTCGTTTGACGCATACACACGGCTTTATGGAACTTAACAACGTTACACGTTTGAGACGTACATAGAGAATTCACCGTATGTGCATACAGCACCATCTACGAGCATGGTGCAAATTTAAATACAGCATTCGCCGTCGTCGATATGATATCGACATTGCGGTACATACCTGGTCCGAGCGAATAACATGTAAAAGCGTGATTCCTCGTGGAAAAATAAAAAAGATATATAGAATGAATTCTTTTTCATTTTCGGCTTAATTTTCGAGAAAATCGAGTTCGGAAATCTATCAAGTATACTTGAGCATGGCTAATTCCGACTTGGACAGGATTAAATAATCGACAGGAGGTCACTCTATTTGTGAAGATAATGTAGAATAAGATTTGTCCACCTAAGACTTCATTTTTAACAAAATAAATTCACAAATTTACTTTCCTCGGAAACAGAGCGTCCTGTGAGCGAATTTTACCTTCACACGAAACAATCGATTTCTTTGATATTTTATCGGTAAATGTAAATTAATTCAGTAGTTGATAAAAGCTTGATCTTACGACTCTTTTAATAAAATTGATATCGTAATAATATAATTATATTTTTTCTGTTTGTAGGTAAAGACATGAATTTAAGTAGTCAAAAGATAAAATTAACTCCGCTTTATAACATGGAATTCCGGATAATGGTATAAAAATGTGATACTCAGTTTACTTTAAAGTAAACAATCGATTTGATTGCATTACCAAACACTGTGAAGAGAAAAGTTTCTTTGCACGTATTTGGTCACGTGCTGCACAATGCAGATATGTATATATGCAAATGTGAATGCGGTAAGTTTAATATAGTCTTTAACCCTTTGATCATCTACTTATATTTGCAAGAACGAAGAACATGATTTATAATTTTCGCTCGAAATGAAAATTCGAAAATCGCTCTACATCGATCTGGTGTTTTAAAATACAAGAAAGCTATTTTCGAAAACGCTATATTATAGGAAAAATATAGAAATACAATTTTTCACGATATAATTCTATTTACGAGAAGCATTTTCTTATTTACACGTTTTTTATTGGCAAGTCAATATATACAAACACGAAAAAATGGATGAAATATGTAAAATCTATACAAGCCTGTTAATTCCAAGTAGAATTTAAAATGGATGATATGTTTGCGTAATCTGAATAATGCAATGCAATAATTCGTAATGATTATGATTCATATGATTATTCCATGTTTGAGCTAGAAGTAAAAGAATCGTAGCGTCGATTTCGAAAACAGAAAAAATGAAGAAACATTTGCGATTAGGAAATTTTTTAATTAATTAAGATTAACAACAAAGATAAGTTGATTTCGGTTAGTCCTGGTAAATGTAAATGCAAACGTAAATGTAAATGTAAAAAAGTAGACGACCTCTAAATAAAGAAATTATTTTTTGAACAACGAACCTCGTGTAAATTCATGTTATTGTTAACACAATTCAAGAATTACGATCTATGACGTTTAGGATATATGTTTCTGTATATTACGTACATTCAATGCATTTATGTGGCTATCAGTCCTCCATAAATAAATAAATACGTATGCCAAAATACATAATAGAACTATAACGTACGCTTTTCTTCCATTCGATATCTTCTTTCATTTATAAACGACTAATTAATGTCACAATTAATGCAAAGTAAAAATATCAATCGATCAACGTAATCTGACTATAATAATTACAAGGAATAAAGTGATACATTACCTTAACAACGACATAACAAAAAGCTTCAAAATATATACAACGTTCCATCTTCAAGTCGTGATTGCAACATCGAAGTCTTCGTTCTACTGGGATGGCTATTTTGTTTTCGGATTGCGGTCGCAGTTTGTTTCTTTTTCTGCTATTCGATATCTGATTTTAGTTGTTGTAACTTGTTATGAAGATGGAAACACAGTTAATTCGTTATTTTGAATCGAAGGAATACATAAAGTGTTGGACTTTAATCGTGACCTATTTCGCTGCTCGGATATTCACAATTCATGGAAAACTATCATAAATGACTGTAACATATTGCTAAAGAATATTATGTTGGAATCGTTCTATAACAAAAATTTTCTGCGTATTTTTGAACGCGAAATTATCGTTCATTTCATCACCATTCGGTTTCATTACTATTGTATCTACTTGATTAAGAAGTAAATTATGAAAATATTATAAGAGCGTATTATATATTAGCGATTATAATTATACGTGTAGTAAACATTATAACTTATCGTTTCTTGGAAGAAAAAGAAATCGTCGTTTTACCAAGAATATGCATTCGTTCGTTGGATAAATCAAAGGACGCACGTATCGATATATACTGTGTTAATTGTATTAAAACTTTCTACTACGCTTTTACTACAATTGTAGTTTCTTTAATAAAATGCGAATTTTAGAGAATATTTCTTCAATAGTTGCTTTTTAACAAAATCATGTATCGTTCGTGAATCGAGAACGACATGTGATAACGGTTAATGTTTACTATGCACAAATCTTCATAAATGCGCGTCATGAGTTTCAAATACATAGAATTTAAAAGTATAAATCTTACGATCTTAATATGTTTTCAGATAATCCTCTTACATCCGAAGAAATTGAGCTTTTGGTCATCTTTGATGATTCTTGTATCTTCGTGCGATTGTGAAGCTCGTTGCTTCAAGAAGTCAACTCTTTACGTAATGTGTCACCAGTTTTAAACAAAATGCTTTCAATATTCAATATTCAATTACTTTCAAACCTTTCTTCGCATCTCTTTATCTCTTACCCCCAAGTAAGATCAGAAACAAAAGATGCCGCAACTATTACCAATCTTAAAATGTACATTTATTCGAAAATGCAGTTAGTCTTAATTGAAGATGATTTTTAATTTGCTTTGTTCGTAATTACAATTATATTTATTTTAACGTAATCAACTACGCGTTCAATTTTAAGCGAAGAATACCTAAAAGATCAATTTTTCTATCCGCTTTTCATTATTCGATTCTTCTTCACGATGCAACTAGTTTCAAGCGACGAAAATTCCAAAATTAGCTTCTTTAATAAATTCTGTTTTTCTCGACAAAGTAGAAAAGGCTCGAAATGTCTATATTTATATGGAACCTTCGTTCATTTTCTAACGCAACCAATTTCGAAGAAAATTCCGAAATCTCATTGCCTCAGCTTCCAACTCCATTCCAATTCTAAATTCATCCTCGTGTATCCCACGTAACGATGAGGTCAGATTTAAGTAAAAAAAGGCTGAAGAAACCTCATTTTTACAACCATTCTGGTTAATAGGAAATTTAGAAAATTTCCTTTTTTCGTCATTTTACAGATAAGATTATATAGTTCAACTCAATCGCAGACTCACTCTCGATATCGTCGTAACAATGGTCACTGTTTTTTCGATCAGTTACGGAGAGACGCGATCGCGAGGAAGCGCGTCAACGTGAGTCGTAAATTCCCGTTTCGATTCGAATAATCAACGCCACGAACAGGTCGACCATCTTATTTATCTTAGGATAATAGGGGTGGTTGAGTGAGTATAACACTGCTGTAAACAGGTTTCCAACAACTATGTACAGAAGATATTTATGCTGTCGCGTAAGGTATAAGAGAGGTAGATGGATGATTGACGGGTGGAAATCCGGTAAAGAGATGTCGACTGATCTCTAGTTGAAGATTAAGCGAAGTCCGGTGACGATGTTATCGCAAAGGAAAACTGTTATTCGGTGGCGATTGCCCTACCACTGGTATCTTGCGGGTGGAATCCTGGGAAACATGAGAAAAGCCATATCTATATTATATATATAAACCCATTTCTCCTATTTTTATCCGATGGAGCAACAACTATAAGAAACCTTTTGAGTCGAAAATGTCTTATGCCAATTGACGGACTCAACGATTAATCAAAAGGTCTCGTTTTATGAGAGTTCCTTAGGATTATTGCTATCCGATTAATTATATGTGCATGAGTGGTGAACGCCTCGACCGTAGAGAGTCACCGGACGTAACAGTCACTGTTCAATATGGCGACTGAAATTATTTCGTATTGCTCTGATATAAATATAATAGACGATCGGTTCCTCCGTTCGACCGCTGCTTATCAATCGATGACTCGCCGGTGTACGCGATCACTACGTTTCCGGGTGGCAGTTTTATCAAGTGACGCGCGTTCAATGTGCCTCGGTTTCAGTGTACAGTGTACATTAAGCGACACGAAATCAACTGGCGGAAGAGTCATAAAATCGGACCGTCGTCGCTGCGTACCGATTGGACTTTGAGCGGTCAAAGATTGGACTGAGATGGTGGACTTCTTCTCGTGCAAGATATATCAGGTCACAGATATATCGTGGTTGTCCTGCTGTGAGGATCGTTTTGTCGGTTGTTAGACATTCCATATACTGTTGGGAATATTAAGCAGAAGTATGTCGTTTGAGTTGGATACAACGCCACCGGGACCGGAAGCCCTGGCTGTCGCTGAAAAAGAGCTCCGGGAGACCGAGAATAACATAAAGGAGGGACTCGCAGCTTTAAAGAAATATATCGAGGGTGAGTTTCCAGCAAATTTCTTTCGATGTTCTTTTTGCTGATCGTCTTTACTTCTGGCTTTATCACATGTTTAATTTCGAAATGTTTTCTCATGTAATTCTGTCGCTATTTTTCTTTAACGCGATGATGGATTCTGTAAGAGTTTACAGAATATTTTTGTTTTCGGTATTTGACAGTTGGTTAGGGTTTTAGCGAAATCTATTAGTTTTCGATATTAATAAAAAATTGGCAGCGATCTAATAGGGAAATGTAAGATATCCGTGCTCTAAAATTTTATCTTCGCCTTGAAACTTTCGTCTCTTAAGGGAAGAATGTTAGACGCACGATGCGATAGTTTTCTTTTATGCGAAAAGTCAAAGATTATTTACCTCGATGTGAAGCTTCTACTAATCGATACGATAAATCGATGAAAGCGATCTTAATCTTCGTGGCCACCAACGCTCGTAAACAGGTGAACCATTACATTTTGACGTCGAGTTACGTAGCCGTTGCCGAACAAAGATATTTGACATTTTGCGTAAGTTCGATCGACTATCTCGCTTCAGATTTTTTAATAAACGAAGTCGGTCGAAAACATTACGTACTATATGCTGGATTTGTTTTTCTTTCCATTGTCATCTATACTATATTGAGAAATTATCTTATGTTTAAGAAAACAACTAACTGGCGATAATGCGCATAACAAACACACAGTTCATAAGAAACTTCAAAAATATGTCATACACGATAGCCACTTCGTTTCTAGATTCGACTTTTATTTCCAATTGTTTTAATAATATTCTCTGTTATGCAATAAAATTTGTATAAATGTGATAGATATAGCACGTTTTATATAACGATTAACGTTGTTTGTTCGCACGTTCATTGCTATAATATGTAAAAACGCAATGTTCGCAACATTTTAAATTTAAATGAAAATCAATATTCAGTAGACGGTGTAAATCAATTCACGAAGACGCCTTTTCTTTAACAATCGAAAAAAGAAAACTGTTGATTTTTAATAATTTATTTGCAAAATTTTTATCAATTCCAGTTAATTTCAATAGATATCGAAAAGAGGTGGAAAAATATCGAAATATCTTTGAAAGTGTACAGAATTAAGAAAAGTATACGAGATATTTTAACATATTCAAAGAATTCACGTTATTCTAGTCAGCTCCGAGTGCATCAGAACGTTCACTGACGGTCATCATCGCCTCTTCGATAAGAGCTTATCGGTGTAGC
Organism: Bombus terrestris; assembly: GCF_910591885.1. NCBI lineage: Eukaryota > Metazoa > Arthropoda > Insecta > Hymenoptera > Apidae > Bombus > Bombus terrestris. The sequence continues at coordinate 1,216,348 of NC_063279.1, read as the reverse complement.
TGTACAGTAGCGCTCGAGTTTTCGTTTAAACGCTGTCTGTGTTTCACAATTCTTGAACGTTGATAAATACAGTCAACACAGCAGGTACCAGGATGAAAATGATCAAAGATCGTTGGTAATACAATTGATTAAATCTGTATTGATAATATCGTGTACCTTGACCCTTGACGCTGAGAGGTAAAGAGACCTGTATATCGAAGATAAGATTCTCGTTGTATGGATAGAACCGTGTCATCAATGCCAGAAATAGTGCCGACGGAAAAACATTGATACTCTTTGTTTTATACTTTTTCTTCGTAAATTAGATCGATCCAATTCGATATATTAATATTGGCCAAATATGCAAAGAGAGAATACTTGCCAAAGGGTATAGAACAAGCTTCTTCTTATCTTTAAGCAGTTGCGAATATTGCTGAAACGGAATTACGTTCTGGTTAAAAACTTTTGGCAGTCACTCGGTCTATGCGAGAATGTTGTGCAACTTTAAAAGTTGGTACATATTACTTTATCATTTAGGGAATAAGGAAATATACTCGAACGTCTTACAACACACTGTGTTGAAAATACCGTTGTGACATAGTACGGTGGAAAAATTGCGACGACCCTACTTATAACGTAATATTCGACACAACACAGAACGAATTGACCGCTATTTTTATGAGAGACTTTCAAATTCTCGTCACTAAAAAACATACAGCAAACTCTGGTAGGACTGATTATGTAGTTTAAATTTTAATAGATTCGCAATAGAATTCGCCTAGTTTATCTTCGCGTAATTTATTTGCGGATAATATCCACTGTAGACTAGGAATTTATCACTGTTATCTCGGTCTGTTTAAAAGTTTCTTTGATCATTGGAGATAAAGTATAATTATAGTTTTTGTTAGAGATCGAGCGCAAGCAAGCAGTTTTGTGCAAATTGGAATTTGATATATCGGATGATAGCATTGCAATGACTTTTTCGTTTATTGGTAGCTAGAAGTCTATCGATGAAAGCATAATTTTTTAAACGTAATTCAGCATACGTAATAAAGTTCCTTTTTCATTTTGATCGCTTGTCCTGTTCCGTTCCTGGAACTTCAGGAATGAGTCGCAGATGAGTCGCAATTTCCTTAACAAGGAATACCGGGGCAATTTTTTACGGAAGAGGTTTCGCTGTGAGCACGCGAGGACAGTTCGATCTTCCACTACTGTCGTGACTGATGAAATGAAAATTATTTCCCGAGTGAAATATAGTTTCTATATTGAATTGGATGAATCGAACGAATTATAAGGGGATATTATTGAACAACTTGTGCGCGTGTTCGAATAATTTCATAAAATTCAATAGAGCGTTCCGAAGATTTGCATCTATGGATCTAATGGAAGATTAGAACTCTTTTACTAGTTATGAAAATCTAGTCGATAATCGATCATTTGTTTCATTATTCGACTGCAGATTTTTATACATTTTTAGAAGATTTAATTGTTAAATAAAATTTAACATATATATGTTTCTAATACAAGTATTTTAGTTACATGTCTAAATAATATAAAAATAGAATATTCTTTATAATTTTTCGTGCATGAAACAGCTTTTCACTTTGTTTCACTGTTCTTATAGATTTTTAAAAATATTCTCAATTAAAGTGGTTGCTGCAAGAAGGAGTCAGTTCCGGTAATTTAAGTAAATAAATACAAAATAATTGAAAGCCAATCAAACTTATATCACCTTCTGAAACGTGCTACAAGTACATTGTCAATATATGCTTATGACATAGCAAATTTCTCAATGGTAAATAAGCACTGGGAACGAAGATCAAGTACAGTTAACAGACAGGTTTTCTAATTTAATTGCAAGATCTCTATTTACTTAGGACACTTCGCACGGTAGCGACCATATCGCTTCTATTTTGTATATTTAGGTAACTGTCACAACGGCATACTTAAGCGTCTCGATTGAATATTTATGCGTCTTAGTGTTACGCATTCAAATCATTGCATACTCGTACTCGGATAAAAATACGACAATTGTTACGTCCCGTAAGATAATCCGTACACCATCCCTCGTCATCTGGCCACCAAAGGTCCACGTATCGTTATTCACAGCTTCAATATTCTTATTAATTTGAAGGAATTTCTAATCCTGTAAGTGTTTTCGGTTTATGGACGATCCTTATGTTTATTGTACGCTCTTATAAATTACGAAGAAAGCGTTATCTACCTAATGCGAAAAGCGGTTATTTCCCATGAACAATGTCATTAACGTTGGCTATAATCAATGGACATCGCGGATCGTTAGCCCCACTTTCCTAACGAAAAGTGTGAACAACGAATCCTTTCTTCGTTCAAAAAGCACACTTGCACCGTGCTTTCCTCCGTTTTATGTTTTTACTTTTTGCGGTTGTCTTTGCAGCCACATGCGGTTTTCATTGTATAAACATATGCATAAACAGCAATACTAATACCCAATGGCAATAGTAGTTGTGTTTAAAATTCAAGAATCTATGACTAAAAATAGTTAGCTATTTAGAGTTGTGTGAACATAGGCTTACAATCGAAACACTTTTAGGCGTTTCTTGCCTAATCGTAGGCATGAACTTAATCACCTTTTGTGACGATCTTCACTACGTTAACTTAACTTTTTTCTATTCCCCTTCTTTTCTCCCTCTTCTTTTCCCCTATTTGTTTTATTTCAACCCGTTTCCTCCGTTTCTCGACAACTTCGTATTTCCTGCTTATCTTACTGTCTCTTCACATTCCCGTGCCAGTATCTTCCAACGATGATAAGAGAATGTAATTGTAGATATTAAACAAAAGCGTCGAAGGCAGTGAATATTGATATAAGGAATAATTAAACGTCTAAACATTTTTGCGAGCTGTACGAATGAAATGCGTATGAGCTGGCTCTGTATTTTGTAACTTTTATGTAGATTTTTAGTTTTCAGAATGTTTCGTATATAATTGGTTATAAAATTCGGCTAATTATATAGAAAAGGACACGTCTCAACGCGTTTAATAATTTTGAAATATATTGTCAAGATCGATATTCTACACAACTTTCTTCTATACATGTTATCTCAAGACCGCTTGATCTTCGCTTTTCCGAGTTATTTGGAAAAAACTTTGATATGGCTTACGTTACGATTACGCTTCGTTCTGAAGTAGCGAGACGCGTTTTTACGTAGTCCAACTTAAACTGAATTCATCGATGAGATAAGCAACCACTTTTAATATTGTATAAATAAAAAAGAAAAATGAACGGATCATGGATTGGACAATTAGGCGGTCAGCGATGCTAGTGCGAAATAATTTTCAATGAATCCATCTATATAGGAACTGATATATGACATATGAACGCTATACCTTATTTGTCCATTCGTTACGTACAATTAATAATTAGAGTCGTGCTTATCTATATATGTATGCCAGTCACATGTAGCCTAATGATAAACACGCGGGATTTTAATCTTTTAGTTGTACGCAAAAGTATATTTCGTATACATTATATAGTATACAGGGTGCTTCAATTTCTCTCCAACCAAACGTTCTTGTCAGTACATTTTATAGGTCAAGATTAAAAAAAGATCATATAAACACCATTGGAAGTATTGTCAAAGTTTTATAACAAAAGAAAAAAGAAAAAAAAAGATATACGAATGAGCAGTAACAAATCTGCTTTACTACGGTATAAAGCGCGAATAGATCAGGAATATTTACATGTAGTAGTAGTTACAAGGTATCATAATACTTGTGCGGCTCCAACTCTGATTTTACTAATCTTGTGATTGACAGCGACAAGATTGAATTTATCAATGTTCGAAATTTTCGTTTATTACTCGTTGAAGTTGATTACATAAAAATCCAGCCATCTATATATGGTATATACATGGCATTGTATATACGGTAAAATGACGTGTAGTGGAAATTAAATTTCATTGAAGTTTTTTGTCAACATCTCGGAAACGAGGGCCGGGCGATAGTTACACGTGTAGGAAAAGATTGTTCGAATGTTAACGTTGACAACATAATCCAAGTTCGTTGAAATCGGTGAGGCGTATCTTTTTCTATGTAATTATCAAAGTTCGTAATTTCATGTATCTATAAAATGGACATATTATATCGAGAAAAAGTTTTTACAAATGTTCGGGAAAAATTGATGATTTCAATGAAAAAAACCTTTGTCACAAAGTCTATAAATCTAGGTATATATATATAATTCTTCCGCGATATAATAATAGCTGTACT